>NC_052669.1:2079318-2380454 GCF_016802725.1 Solenopsis invicta | reverse complement strand
GTAGCGCGCGCATTAGCCGTAGGCCGGGATTCATAGTCGATTCATTATTTAAAACCGTCCTAAGTACCATCCGCCGGGAATTCGTGCGTTATAGGAAAAAAGCCGGCCTGGCCGCTTTCAGGTTTCTCTCTAATTAAACCGAGATTACGCTATATTAATAGAAAGGGACATTACCCTTGCATGGTAACTTGCGTTTTAAATAATATTGAGTATGGTTTATTATTGGATATCTTTATCAGGTAATTTTTATCAGGTACAATAGTAAATTTCAAAATTATGTCTACACAAATTATTTACGTATTGTTTATACAAATTTTTTTTATGTAGATAATTCAAGTAATGCAAATTATTATAAATTGGGTAGTATAATGTGGAATACAGTAATTAAATTATAGAGCAATATATTTGATTTTAGTATTGATAAAATAAAAATACATAATAGTAAAAATAAAAAAGGGAATAAAATTTTTACTATTGATAAAATCTGAATGTTTTATAAACCATAGGTTGTTGTTAGATGCCATGTAAAACATAGATTGCATAGTTTACAGTTTATATAATAACACACTATCGAAAATTTTTAAAGGTGTTGCCTAAATTTTTTAACTAAAAAGTGGAATATTTCATAAAATAAAAATTGCGAAATATGTTTGTAACATTACTGAAATCACTGTGAAATAGCAAAATATCTGTGATTTTTGTACTTGAAATCTTGTTGGAAAATTGCTGAAACGTTTATTAAAAAAATTTACAACCTTTCTGAAATATTGCTGAAATTAAGGTTGCACGTTTACATTGTTATGATTCCTTGTTCTACTTAGACATGTATATATTATAATAGTATGTTAAATAACAAACAGCATTTGCCATAATGCTTCAATTTTTTTTTTAATTAAAAGTTTATTTTGAGTTTTTAAGAAAAGTTACTTTAATAATTATTATTGAAACCATTTTGATGTTATTTTATTGTTATGTTGTTTTTGTTTAAACATGTTTTGTTTAAAATGTGTATTTTTAAATTTACTGTATGTAATTGATTTTAGAAACCTTTCTGTTGCAACATTTAACATCACAAAGTTTTAGAAACATTTCTGTTATAATATTTCCAATGACATTTTATGGAGTTTTCTCAGAATTGTTCACATGAAATATGAAGTGTTAAAATCTTTCTGAAAACTTTTGCAATAATTGATGCTAGGGTTATATACATGTAATGTAGATTAATTCTATTTGACGCGTAATTATGCTCAACTTTGATCTCCATTGCAAATAATTTATATTATGAAATTATTGTATCCTTTTATTTGAAAATTTTGAAAGCAAGATGTGTCGCGTGAAATCTTCTTATTTAAACAATATTTCAAATAGAGAAATCGATAGACCCTGTTTTTTGTCCTGTTATACATTTCCTCTGATCACAATAAATAGACTATCCGTCTTTCTTCTTAGAAACGTCATAATTAAATAAATTTGTATGATTAATCCATAGTTATTTTTAACTACAAATTTCCACGGTTGAAGTTAAATATATTTACTATTTTATCTCATTCTTGTGAAACCTCTGGATTTCAAACTCAACAAGTAATTAAAAGTTCATTTAAATTTTCTCATTTTATGCTTTAAACTTTTTTTCTAGGTAAAAATAATTATCTGTAAATGAGAAAAATCTTAAGCGTACGAGTTCAGGAATTAAACGCTTTTATAATTATATACGTATACCAATAAAACTTTTATAATTATATACGTATACCAATAAAACTTTATAAAATTTAAGCTATAAAATAATATAACATAGAAAAAAAAGATTTGTTAAAATAAGAATATCATTGATTCAGCAGATCTATAATTCTAATGTACAGACAGTTTTTTGTATTAAATAGTAAAGTTTTAAAGCTGAATAAAATTAGTGATTATATTGGTTTTAATAGCACAGCAAAATTGTTAATACAACAATTTTTTGCGAATATATTGGTTAAAATTTTTAATGAAACATATTAAGTTAAGATGGTATATAGTTTTACTACTGTAAGAAAACTTGTCTCATTAGCAATTTTCATTGTAGCAAAAAGAATTTGTTGCATTGATAACTCATTCATTAATTGCTTTCATTAAGTGCTTTAAGAATTGCGTAATTTCTTTGTCGAACTTTCAAGTTGAATTCGTGCAGCAAACTTTGCTGAATCATCTAATCTATTTTCTTTCATGTATAATTTGTAATGACATAACCAATTGATTTATGTGGCAGATGATAAGCAAAGTTAAATTGCAAATATGAATTGATTCAGTTGCAAATTTTTATGAATTATTATACGCAAGGATTTGCAACTTTAATAAAAGAAATAAAAATATTTTAAAAGTACATTTTGGAATTTATTCGTGACGATGTATGTTGCGAGTATTCTATTTTGAATAAATTTTCCAAGAAAATACTTCAAAGGTCTTTTATACTTTTTTAATCTATTAAAAAATTAAAAAAATTTAAATTGCATGGCTGTTGTGTATATTAAATCTTTTTGTTTCGTTTTCTTCAATTGTCGCATTTATTGATTTAGATATGGAGAAGGGCAAAAACAGTGAAGAATTATCCGCATGCAATCAAATTGAGGGTGTCCATTAAGATTGACATCGGGGATGAATAAAATATAATTATATATGCACATCAATGCAGAATAATTTTCCGTTTGTGCAATTACAAAAGAAAGGAAGCGTACAAATTGATGCATTAGTTGCAGCAAAGCTGAATTTATAATTGTAATAATTTTTTATATGTATTAATGCTTTAGTCTTTAAAACATAATTATTTAAAATCGATATTTGTGTCTAAATATCTTTTCTTTGTAATTATAATTATCTTGACATCTCTTGTACGGTATTTTGCGAGCAACTGTTGTCGCGTGTTTTAACAGTTTGCGTGAAAATGGATTGATAGTACGTAAGTTGATTATTAATATAACGATTAATAAGCGAAAAAATGATTTTATCAAATTTAAAAAAAAGTTTGATAATTATCAAAAAGGAAAGACATTTATCACACGCTCATGTGTGTGTGCGTGTGCGCGCAGTATGTTTGTGGTATTCCAATAACTCTAAATTAAATTCATGTTCTGTTGCAAATAAATAACGCTAATAGCGTATCTTTAATTGCATTTAACAGCTATTTTGAGTTTTATATTTTTTCTTTTACAAAAATATTCTTTTTTTTATTGTTTATATGCATATTTTTAATTCTATATTTATTATATTTATTTATTATACCACAAAGTATTTGTAATTGATACTAAAGATACAATGGAAAAATCTTCGACTTAAAATAAAATTATGATGAATAAGGTCACGCTATAGTAGAGCCCAAAATGTAATTGTAGATATATCTGTTTCATAATATATTCTGCATACTGATGAATTTAAAATACGTAATAGTATGTGTACGAAATAATATTATAATCGTGAAATGACAATTGTTAATTGCATTTGTTGCATATGTATGCAAAATTGTTTTTGTAATGCAACGCTTTAATGTATCATACGCTTTGTGTGTTAAGCCCACTCAACATAGTTTATAGCTTCTCATTAGTTTGACATGCTTGGTACAAGCTTTATTTTCCCCTCACGTAGTAATAGTAATGAACGTCAGAAGTTTCGGGATCTTTCGATGCAATAAAGATAGTATTACATGACATATTTTGAGTATAAAATGGCAGTTATTTTCATGACTTAATAACATGGAAGAATGTATATATTCAAATTTAACACTAAACTATATACTGCTTTATCTATTTTGCAATCTGCATTTTACTTTTCGTTTTAACTTTTCCATGTAACGAAACACAAATTCACACAAAAAAGTTGAATGCAAAATGAATTGCTGCAAGGGCCGATTCGAGGAAAAGGTAAAGCATTAAATTAAAGTCTTCATAAAACCTTCAATTGGAGTAGAGGTTGCTTATTTACTTATATATATTTATTTGGGAGATATTTGTAACGAAATGTACCCATATAACCGATTTAATTAATTATTCCCTTTTATATTAATATTTTAGTATTTAATAGCAATTATATTTAAATTATTTATTTATATAAAAACGTAAGCATTTAACGATCAATAAAATAAAATCTTCACAATTGTCGTGTACTTTCAAGATTCTCAACAATAAAAATAGGTATAAAGCAGGTACTATACAGAATAAAAGCATTTTACGTACATATAGAAAGCATCCCAACATCGAACATGACTAAAGTGAGTATCGAATTTTTAAAATTCCTGCATAAAGAATCAGTGATGCATCGGCATAAATTTATGCATGAAGAAGCTACTCAATCTAAAGCTAAATCGATCTATAATTTGCGTCAAATTTTAGGAATTTTATTGTACTTATAATTTTATTTGGCATGTCATGTATTTTGAGATATAATTTATGTATATTTATTTTATACACGGGGGTGTATTTTAATTCTTTAAATATTTTTCTTTTATATTGCACAATATGCAAAATTATAAAAAAATTTCTGTGCTATAAGATGTGATTTAATGAATTAGAAATTATTAAAATGCATAACTTTTAAACTATTATAACGCTCAAAAAAATCATACTATTTGTAAACAGCAGTTAGACCGCTGTCATGTTTCTGTTAATTTTAAAAATTTCTTATAATAAAAAATGTATATTTTCAATTATTCTGAATATTTGTAAACAGGGGAGGCGGAGAAAGATGTTTTAATATGAGGATTAACAAAAATTCACATTTGCAAAGTGTTTCTAAAGTTTATAAAACTTTATCCGTTATATTTTAGAAGCAGTTCAAAATAAAAAAAAACCACGAAATATATGCTTTATCATTTCGCGGGACTATTTTTTTAAGGGGTTTATGGAGATTGTTTCTTTTTAAGGGATATTTTAGGGGTACCCCATCTTAAATATTTCAAATGGAAATCTCCATATTATAATATATTATTTAAAAGAGTATAAAAAAAGAAATTTTTTAGCACAAAACGGAAGTTGATACGTTGACTCGTCCAAGAATTATTTAGGGTCAAAGACCGAAAAAGACCAATTAAAAAAAAAAAACGTTAGATATTCCTATTTGAAAAATTTTTTAAATCTTAAAAGATTCTAAGAAAGAGAGTTGAATTATAAAAATTTTTCTAACATTAAAATATAACATCATACCAGTAAACAGGACGTAGATAAAGAACAGTTACTGTACATGTCCAATTCTTTGAAAAAGTAGGAAAGGGTAAACCCCTTTGGGTCCCTGTGAAACCTCTACAATTTTTCAACCATTTTATATTACACGTTCCCTACAAATGGGACCACTGCAGTGTTTGCTGGAGAAAAATGGCTTACAAAAATATCATGAGTTTAGAGCTCCTCTTGCAAATGTCAAGGATGTTATTGATAAGTAAAGTTTTTATAGAAGTCTGTAAGACCGGCATTACAGTTTAAGAATTAAGTTTTGTCACCAAATTTATCATGTAATAAAGAATTATTTCTTCTATTAATTATTTAGTTTATCAATCTTTACTAATAGTAGTTGATATATTTAAATGTCACGTGACATTTTTTAATGTCACGTTGTCTAATATAACCAATTAAAATAAAAGTTGTTACAAAGTTAAAGTATATATAAAGGTCTTTATAAGTATTATTATATATGAATATTACATATTATTTTACTATTATAATGATATTTATTGTATAATTATTTTATTATATTAGTTTATTATATTAGTTTTTGTTTTAAGTATTATTTAATTTTTTTCTGCATAATATAAAAGCATTTTAATAATAATAAATTGTTACTTATTAATAAACCAATTTTTAATAAATTTTTGCTGTAAAATGGTGACACGCAGCGACTTTTCCCAATATTAATTAATTTTTAATTAATTTGTTAATAAAGTAAGTAGAAGCAGAGATTGGGAGATGTAAATATAGGTTTATATAACATTATCCTCGTTTTTATTAATTATTATATTCGATGTTATTAAATTTTGTTGTAAGATATGGATGTTATTTGGAATTATCATTTTACGTAATATAAATGCATTTACAGATATTATAATGTATTATTAATTTTAACATTTAATTTAATTAGTCTGTACTTAGCAAAGGAAAACAAGTTATGAATTGAACTAAAAAATGCATAAACATGAATTTTCTTCACAGGGGAATTTTTTAATATTTTGTGAAGAAATATTGTAATTACGGTATTAACTGTATATGCTTTAATATTTAAATTTATGTTTAAAGCATGAATCTCAAGGAACCATGTTAGATGTGCTTTTTATCACGAAACACTACTGTATATCTCTTGAATATCTACCATTCAAATTTTACAAGTATTTGCAAAGTTAAGTGCATTTCCTATAAAAATATTAGGCAGCAGCAACTCTTTATTTATTGAGACTCTTGGGACTGAGTTGAAGAAGTTTTCATAGAAACAATATCACTTTGCCAATCCCGTAGGAATTAAAAGTATCCATACGGAGAAAATAAGAAACGTAACCTAATCATTTTTAATTTTCTTTAATTCTTTTAAATAGAATGAAAGAGAATAAAGTAGAATGAAGTAGAATTACGGTTGCACTTTCATGCAACCGTAAGGGTTATACAATTAATTTTAGTTAAGTTTTGCTTATTTAAATTGCTAAGTTACTTTGTTAAGATTTTGATGAGAGCATCATAAAATTTTAACGCAGCATTAGAAACATTTCTCTAATATATATTTCTATATAATTATTTATAGTATTTTTTTCTTTGAATAGCTTGTATTACAAAAAATATTAAATTAGATTCAGCAAAATTGTTACGCGACTTCAACATTTATATCTAAAAAAATTTGATAATTCAATAAAGAAATAATGTCTGAATGCGATGAATTGCTAAAGAAACTTTTGTACAATAAAATTGCCAACGTAACAAATTTTTTTTTAATAGAAAAATAATTTGCACCATTTCAGCAAGCATGTTTTGTTAAAAGTTGTAATTCTTATATATTTGATTGATTTTTACAGTAAGTTTTGTTTTGCTGTATAAACAAATGTGCTGTGCTATTATAATGGATATAATTAATTATACAATATAAACAATATCTTAATATGATCGGAAAGTGCATCCGCACATTTAAATAACGAGAACGGCTATATTGATCAAAAGTAGGTTTTAAACCTCAATAATTTTCTAGGTGAACTTACACTTGCAAGATTCTCCAAATTGTTTGCCGCATACTTGCCGGATTTAACACACAACTCTTAAGAAGAACTCAGAAATGTAATATCATGAAAATTAAATTGTTTATCAATTTAATAACGTTTGATGCTTTCTAGCATCTCTACTATTTCCCTCCCCCCTTATCCCGAAAGCTGTAAAGAATTTATTGCGAAAAATATTGCCTCGGCCAGGGTTTGAACCTAGATTCCCTAATATTACGTCGGGATGTCTTAGCCAGATTGACCACTGAAGCACTTAGCAATATTAATCGCAATAATCGATGATGTGAGCGTCAATTTCAGCCAACGCGTAGGTACAATATAAACGATATTCTAATATTGGAAGTGTATGCACACATTTAAATAACGAGAACGGTTATTTCGTTCGAAAGAAGATCTTAGAGCTCAATAATTTTTTAGGCGAGTTTAAAGGCATTTACAAGATCCCCGAAACTGCGCGCCGCATATGCTGATTAATTTAATAATTTTTGATGCTTATTAACATTAAGTAATGTTTGTAAATTTACCTAGAAAATTATTGAGTTGTAAAATCTGGTTTTGAACCGTTTTCGTTATTTAAATGTATGATAATTATAATTGCTAATTTTATTCAGCTGTAAAATTTAGCATAGACTACTTGTCCGCATATTACGGCTATAAACCTTTTGGAGTGTAGTTTTTAATTGTTTTATTAAATCATTCTTTGTGGTGTTATGATGAGCAAAATGTAATAGATTAGAATATCAATTAGCATGCACAAAATTATCGACGTTGCATTTAAATGAGCTACGCATTTAGATTGTTAATTAATCCAACGATTTAACATAGATATATGTTAGACAGATTTATTGTAATGAACTATCACGCTTTGAAAGTGTTAATGCATGAACGGTGTAACCCTTTGGCGCTTTTGTCCAACGGCTTAAATAAGGAATAAATTTAATTAATCCATTTTTATTTTTGACAAAGCGACGGAGCCGTTATTTTGGAAATAAAGGCTATAGGAATCTGTAATTAAATTAATCGCAACTCGAGTTTTTTATCTTTTTTATTCATTTTTTATTAGCCATAATTATTAGTTGAATAGTTCATTTGCTACAGAAAACACTTACACTTTCAAATTTTTGCATAAAGTATGAAGATTTAAAAGCCATTTTTAGCGAACATTTTTGAACGCTGAATTTAAAAGTTACGTCCTTGAGTTGTATTTAATGAATAGTAATTAAGCTTCTATTTTCTCTTATCTTCTTAAATTATTATTATTTCCTTTAACTGAAATTGTTTTCTATCAGATTGTAAATTATTATTAAGCTATTTTATTTTCTTTCTGTATTTTAGAATCCGATTAAAAATTATACCTTGTTAAAATACTTTTTGTATATTTTTACGATAATTTGTATAAATCTTTATAATTAGTAATATTAGAACGTGGTTGCAAATAAAATTTGTTATAATAGATACAAAAATATTTTGGGGGGAATATATAAATGATTTTTTTAGTAACGTGTTATTAACTTTGTTTGCGACCTTCTAAAGACAGCAATAAGGTCGGAACAGAAGGGTCCAGGAATGCCAAAGGGATTGCTCCCTTTTGTAATACCATTACGAACACGTTTCGCTGAGACTCTAAAAATATATTAAAGAAATATGTTCAGGATATCATCCGAATCCCGATTGAAGGATGTTTGACTCTTTTTGACTTTATTAGCCGCTGTCCTTTTTTGAATGTCACAATAAAGGTGCAGCATTATTTGATATTTTTTCTCTTTCTTTCTTCTTCTTGTTATTTTGAGTGTATTCTTAGAAAATATCTAAGATACTTCTTCGCGATAAAATATTAAAAATATTGCACGTCTTTTCCATTTATTTTACAATTTAACTTTTATTTAGAGTATTAACTTCTAAATTGTAATGACTTTCGAAGGTGTATTAAAGTTGGTAAATTAGTATGTCAAAAAGTTTGTGTATACAGATATGATAAAAAAAGAGTATATCATATATACTCTCAATACAAGGGAACTTTTGACATCTTGATTCCCCAACTTTAACAACTCGCCATTTAAAAGTTATCATAACATCAACATTTTGGAATTAGAAGTTTCCTCTTTATATATGTCCTCAGGAATTTGCTATTACTCGTTAATGATCCACCACCATATGGCAATGTTGCGCCAGTTGGTGTTTATGGGTTTCTCTCTCGTAATAAAATTGTAAAAGAATCAAATATTGAAAATTGCAACATGATACAACATCTTCCTTAGAACATGATGTATATATTGAAAAATATACTTATGAATTTTAAACAATTTTTTTGTATCTCTACATTTATACATAAAGTGATGTCGATAATAGATTAATTAAAAGTAAAATTGGTAACTTTAGAGAATATTTTTGGGAAAGTTATAACCACAGTTGTAAAAAAAATTAAATCAATTAATTTCGATTCTAGGTTAAAAGATTTGCAATCATATGCATATACACAATGGCTTGTATAAACGCGAAAATCCGACAATTAATATTAGCGCGTCTTGTTAAAGATGAATTTGTGATAATTTTGATCATTGTTAGTCTAATAATTGAGCGCGTTAATATTAATTTTCGGAAAGTTTTGCGTTTACGTAATTAAATTTTGATAAATAAAAAGATTTATACAAACTAGTGTTTAAATCTTTTTATTTATCATAACTACATGAAATTTGAGTTGCTTTATCCGGATCAATTATCCGACCACCTGTGTGTCGAATTTCGACAGAATTCCACTGACACGTTACCTTGCGAAACAGAAATTTGAACTTTAATTAAAAGCCAAATAGGTATCTCCAGAGCTAAAATTCCAATATATAGGTTGTACTGAAAATACGCAACGTGTTTGCCAACAAAATAAAAAAATCCATTTCAATATAAAGAAATGAAAGGCAACTAGACTATTCCGGTTTCTTCTGTAGTCAGTCTTGAATTTCTGACGGAGCATAAAGAATTCCTATAAATATGTACACGTATGCATACATAGAGAGACATTTTAACAATGGAAAAGAATGTATTACAGAATTTTTAGAATTGATATGGTGTGACCTTTCCTTCCAGCATTTCATGCATAAATCATGGCGTAGCTGACGCGCGATTACACCAGCTATTGCATTATAAGCATGTGGTTGCAAGTCTTTGTACCTAGGATCGTAATTAATTGATTTAATTCCTCTTAGTGCTTGTAACATTTTTGAATATGTTCTCTAAAATTATCAATTTCAATTTCAATTAATTAATTAATATAATTTTATGTACAAATGTAGACACACAGAAAAAAAAAAAATATATATATACAATTTTTCAAATTATAGATAAAATGATTATATATATTGATAATATCAAACAACCTAAATAGAAATTTGTTGCATTAAAATTGCTAACAACATAATTGTACGGTGCAGCAAATATCCACTTTATATATGACATCATAATTTAAGCTTATGAATTCACAGATTTATCTCTCTAGCTTTCTATGGTCAACGGATTGTAACGAGTTAGACAAGCTTTATAATATGAAGTAATATTCCAACAGACTCAGTTTGGATAGACTCAGTTGTCTATCCACGAGGTTAGCCTATTAAGTTTGATAATACTAGACGAATTAGTGTATCCCACAGAAGTGCTGCTTTAGGATGCCTGAATAATTCGATATTCATGAAAATAACATTTTTATTATTTAATATTAAAAAATTTGATATTTTTAATAGAAATCTTACACTAATAATATTTTAATAACAGACAAAAGATTTTTAATAATCAAAAAGATAATAGAATAATTAAGAGAGTAAAATAATAATAAGCAATAAATCCAAATGCTAATCTAAAGATATCGCTCTCTTGTCAGTCTTTTTTTGAATGTCAGTAACAGACGTCTTCTCGTCGAATGTTTCATCCCATTCATTCTGGCGCTTGAATCTAACTGAGCGTCATCGTCAGTGCGTTTTGCCGCATTCATCTTCTTCCAGCTTAATAAACCGCACTTTTAACGCAAACGTCGAATTAGCACTTGACAGGAATCTAATTTTACCACAAGTCTCGTGCACAACCTCGCAAAACTACATTAGTCTCTGCTCTGTTTTTCTCGTCCAATATGCGTGTGTGCATGTAGGTACGACCAGCAATAATTTCATTTGTCTGGTTTACCAGTCGGCGTTTCATAAGACCAAGGTTGAAGGTAGATGCGCGCGCAGGTCAGTGATTTATTTGCGAACGGGTGCACGAGATGTGTTGTCCCTTTCATTTGCAAAACTCAGTAGTATGGCCTTTTGGGCCGTGTATTCGCGCCGCATAGTTACGTATCATTAAGATTATGTAGGCGACTTGTATATGTGGCCGTGTATAATGTAGAGCTCTTACTGTAGGTGGACACGTGCTAGTCTTTCTCTTTGTCTTTTCTCTCTCTCTCTCTGCTTCTCCCTCTCCCCCTTCTTACTGTACTCCAAACTTTACTACCCCGTGGACCGGCTAATAGTAAACGTGGTAACATATGTTGACGTAAATTCCCTTAGTAATTCTATAAAATTAACTTGCAAATATAATATATTTAGCATGTACAAAGTTAAAGCGTTAGCTACGGAGGGTAGATTTCTATTAAATGAAATAATTTAGATATTATATTTCGTATTTTTTTTTTGTAACTAATGCGAATATTCTTGCGCCAATAAAAATTAGGGGTATTTTATCTTGTTAATATTAGCTAATGCATTAGCAGCGAGGATTTAAAGAAAAAGTGTAAAGATATTACAATCGTGAAATGCCTGAAATTGCACTTTTATGAAATAAAAGAAAAGTGTAGGTGAAAGTATATTCTGCACATTTTATAAAGGGTTTATATACATAACTAAACGGATTTAACGCGGAAATAATTCGATGTAGGAAACAAATACCTCTCATAGTAAAGCAAGAGATTATACGAGTAGAATGTGTTTTAATTTCACGCTTTTATTTTGGAACAAGTACATTTACTTTTATTTTTTAAAAAGAGATCTTATTTCATGTTACATTTACGGGCCATTTTCTTGTTGCAGAAAGATGTAACATGTATCCAATTAATTTTCTATCAATAATTCTTTGTAAAATACAAAGCACATAGCGGAAACGTGTAAAAAATATGCAAATAGTTTTATTAAAAAGTTTTATGTATAAAATGTTTATATTACAGCCGACTAATTAGCATGGTATATGCACAAGCGTTCAATTAATTAATGTCATGAAATATCTTATATCCGTTAGATAATATCCATTTGTATCACAAAGTAAGTTGCGTCAATGTAATAATTCTTATTAAATGATGAAACTCTATATTTAAAAAACGTTTCATTTTGAACCGATATCACATTACATTTTGTTTTCCTCGCAGTAAATCTTTCGACATCTTACAAACGTGCGTATCACTGCAACCTTAGCCGGGAGAATAGAAGCGCAATAAGAGCTATAATATTTGCTCTTATTGTGGAACGCCAAGTACAAACGTAGGAGTAAACCGTTCAAAGCATCTCATGTGTGTTTCATGTAAGCAGTCTGTATTACGTAGAGCTTTTATGAAAATAAAATACATTACGCTTGAAATGCCATTTAATTTCTTATTTAATTTCTAACTGACTGTTTTCTACTGCCAAGCCTGGCAACGTTGTTACGAATATTTTCTACGGTTAAACTTTTCTCTCGAAAGTAATATTCTTAACGGCGTATGATGTATTGTTTTTGTGTGAATGTTTAAACTGCACATCTAACAATAAGCATATTTTAATCTTGTACACAGTCTAATTGTGCTTAATTTTTCAACAACTGTAACTATAGTATTTTTCTTATACGTTGATGACTGATGCTGTATAATTTAAAAAAATCTAATGAAATGAATGCCAACTGAATCAAAAAAAGCTTACGAAGCAGCATGCTTTAAAGCATTTATTTCCTTTCATGTTTGTCGTTTGTACTTGACTTCGCACAATAGCTAAGGATGCTACCGCTTCTATTCTTCTGAGATTGCCTATTTGAAAGATATCGAGCATGAACATTGTAAACTGCATCGTGATTTAATGTAAAGCAGCGTGCGGTTTTTACGTTTTTTTTTTATATTAAACACAATTTTTATATAAGCCCGGCAGCATTAAACCTAGCACAGGTGCTGGACGTTTTCATTTATTATGCATGTGAGAAACACAGAGAAAGTATGTCATCGAGAAATTAATTTCTTCCATCTAATCTGTACGTATTCTCGGCATGCAATCACAGTTTCGTATCACGTGAATGCTATAATTTTCTATCAGCGACGTACCATTCTTCATGTGGATACACATTCAGAATGATCGTTCAGTTCGATAATTCCGTCGTAGCTTTGGATTGAAAGGAAATAGGAAATATCGACAGTGCCATCGTTCGATATGTTATAGATCAAAAATTGTGTTATACTGTGTTGAGTAAATTTTCAGCATGGAGACTAATTTTTATCTTTAATTTTTACTAATTCCATTATTTGGCAACTGTTATTGTCTAGAAGTTAATTACATATTAATAAAAAAAATAATATTTTAACGTTATATTGTTACAATTTTTAAATCCATCTGCAAGATTTTTGAAAAATAGCGAGTGCTTTTTCTTTATTAAGAAAAAATTAATTTTAAATTCTGGTTAAGAAATTTTGAATGAAAAATATTATTATGTAAAACACACAAGCGCTTTATGTAATCGCTCTTTATAAGAGTAATTGTAATAAAGGCAACTTTTTCACATTAACTTATTACACCGTTTGACAAGTTTAAACTTTTTTCCAGACCACGAATCGGATCAGATTCTTATAGATTATTTGTCGCTGAAAATGAATTCGTAAGTGAAATTGCTTTATCGAGTCACATTTTTAATAAAATTGGATTTAAAAGCGTCAGAAATGACATTTTTTAGTACCTTTGAATTTAAATAAGTAGATAATGTAATATGATAGGGCAATTTATAGATTCGTATTCAGTGATAAAAAAACTTATAAGAATTACCTATCGCGTTGATTACTTCACATGCAAAATGTTCCAGTTACAGATAAAAGAAAGAACGATAATGGTCTACTTACAATTTAAATAATCACGTAACTACCCAATACCATTTTGTAACGCGAGTTATGTGAATAGTTACTTCTGATGTAGAATACTTTTGTCTGTGCACACAAGTCCATTATTCAAATTATTTCACAATTTTGAAGAAAATGATGTCAAAGAGACCATCAACGGTAACGCTTCAAAATTGTCGTTTTTCTTAAAATTATAAAATCACAGTTGTTCAAAAATGGACAACGAATTTGTATTCAACAGATAAAAAGACGTCAAAAATGACTTTTCATATTTGTGTTATAAAAGGTTTGAACATATGTAATTCTTAGATTCTTTTATCGAAAACGCAAATAAAATTGCCCTATCACGTCATATTTTTTAACTATTTTAGTTTAAAAGTATCCAAAAATGCCATTTTCTCGGGACTTTTAAGTTCAATTTTTTCAAAAAATATGATATAATCTTACATGGCTTTTCAGTGACAGAAAATCTATAAGAATCACCTAGTTTGGTTTGTGGTGTAAAATAGTATCGGACAGTGTTAGATTACAGCATATAGCTTGAATATATTAAATAATATATGTATTAAATAATACATACATATATTAAATAATAATTGTAAGCATTTTGTAATTTGTGATCAAGATAAAAAATATGAATAAATAATATCCATGATAAAATTTAGTATTGCACATAATTGTTATACAATAAAAAAAATATGTGATGGTGAATTTTCTATGAAATATATTGCCCTGCAGTTTGCGGGTTTTAAAGAATATATTTTATACTGTATCATAAAAGAGGCAGCCATACGATATAAAAGTCTATGCAGAAGAAACTTGAAAGCAGTCGATTTACAGCTTTCAGAAAATCGCTGTTTTCATAAAGATGCCAAATATGGTTATAGCCCATCATACGGTGGCATGTACAACACAAAGGAAGATGATGTATTATGCTATTCATCTAAAGAAGTAAAACTTCTGTAATAGTATAGGTGCGATTTAAAAGACATTGTGTGGCTTTAGATTTCATTATTTTATTAAAAAATACCTAAGGTAGAAAATTTAGTTTACACTGCTTAATATAATTTTCCTAATTTTATGATTAAGAAGAAAATTAAATATAGTCTCAATTACGTGAATGTGAATCATTGATTCTTCACTGCACACTTGCATCTCTCGCGTGTTTGTATCTCTAAATATGAGAAGCTTAAATCTGATCTATTTTTAAACGGCTAGTTATCATAATGTTTAATACCATCTGTCCGATTATTATGCGATGTTAATACCTAGATTTAATATTTGAATAGTGAATCATCTCTTTCTGTTATCTTAAATACTATCTAAATCTACTTCGTCACGAACTTTGTTTGATATTTTATATATATATATCTTTCAAACAACGAGAATTATAGATCTAAATTATAGGTAGGACTAAATAACAGAACTAAATTTAGTAGGCAAATATATCGAATACAATTAAATTTATGAACCTTAAAATTTTATTGGTTGTATGCATTTGTTTTTATAAAAAAGTTTTAGCATTCTTGAAAAATTATCTTACCTGTATGATATTTAATATAGCTAAACATAAAAATAGCCAGTTGTCTTGGAAACAGCTGCATAATGACATTTACATAGATAATGCACTGGTTTGAAATCGATAAAAAAATAGGTTAAAGAACAAGTTGATATTAATCGAGAAGTAATATCATGCAGAAATTTCGAAGATTCATAATTTAAGTAATTAGAAATAAATGGACAATATTTAACAATAAACACTTGATTTAACAATAACACTTGATTGAAATATACTTGAAATCATTTAATTTATTATTTAATTTATTTAACGTTAGTTTTTTTAAAACTAGTCTTTCATTGTCTCTCTTTTATATACACATATAAATATAATTTATAGTGATTGGTATTGTAATGATGGCTTTATTGTCTTTTTCATTATCTAAAAATATTTATTTATTAAGATGAATTTATGTCTATATGGATTTATATTTTTTTTGTTTTATTTTGGATGGATATTCATATATGTATATCAGATTTGAATAGTAAATTCATATATACCAGTTTATACAGCATTTGGTTTTGAACGTTTGTTAGTAAAAACGATTACAACGTACGTTCAACTCTAAAATAATAGTGGAAACCAGTAAGAAAATCAGGTTTAATTCAATGCGCGATATTTCTTGTCGTGTCATAAATGAATATAGCTAGTGCATTCACTTTTAAAATATGCAGAGCCATTGTTTGTACGTCGGTATTGTGAAAGCAATTCTCGTCGTCAAGTTTTCAAAACGCACATTTTGCATCTCCTTTAATTTACATACGACAAATATGCTACTAATTAATAATTCAAACATTTTCTGTATTTATGTTGAAATGCATTGCGATAATAATTTTATAATAATTGGCAGGTTAAAAAAAATTATAATTAGCATTAGTAATGTATTTTTAGCTAAATTTATTATATTACTTTTTACATAATAACATATAAATACATATAAATATTTTTTATTTTGTTTTCTTGAATTATGTGTAAATAATAATAAATTTATTAAATAAAAATTATTTTATTAGCAAATTAGAAAACTATGCAGTTATGTAAAATGTTCAAACAATATTATTATTTTATTTTTTAATATTATATTTTGATATATTATAGTATGATTCTACGAATGAAAATTTCAAAAATTTATAAGAAGATTTCACGCGCAATAATGAGAATAATAATTTTACGTATAGAACGGTACAATATAAAATAATAATTTTGCAGGAAAAATAATAAGAGGAAGACGGTATACATGTAATATTATTTTACAAATTAATACTGCTTAGAAAACATTTATTAATAAAAATAGATAAATTAAAAACAATTTAATAGTATCTGAAAAATTTATTTAAAATCCATTGCACACATGAATTCAAATGTTAATAAAAATGCTTTTTATAAAATCTTAATTGTGTTTCATCATACTTGAAATTACATATACTATAAATAATACATTATCAAATAATAATATTTGTAAAAAATATTGGAAAAGTAAATTAAAACGGGATTGATTTGTGAGAACAAATTCTGTTTATTTCAGAATATACACAGAATTTTGTTGTAATATAATATTAACAGTTCCAAGAGAGTAAGAGATGTTATCACACGAGACGTATATTTATACAATTACATTATTTAGTACGTTTGAATATACAAATAACATCGAACTTTTTCTGTTTATAATTTTGTCAGTCTCATTTACGAGTAAATAATATCTTTTAAAAGGGAAAGATAGAATGTTATGCTTACTAACTTACTTTTGTTGATAATTTAGCAATTAGAACATTCGATAATTGCTTATAACAAAGTTCGTTGTAAAGCATGAAGATGGTATTATTACGACATCATTTTAGCATTGTTCTCGTAATGTATGATATAATTAAACTAGAATTCAGATTATAGCAACGTCCTCTTTAGTTTGGAGTCCCTCGCACATTGTGCGAGTATTCGTTTTAAAGGTCTGTATTGGACTTTCGGCCACGCTTTGTCGCCATCTGACAGAAGTAGATTTAAAACGACCTGAAAACAAAACAAAATGCAAAATTGAAATATTTGTCACCTATTTGTAGCAGTGTAGACAATTTAGATCACGTTAAAATAAAATCCATATTTTTACAGAATATAAATTTACATTAGAAAATAGTATTATTTAACCCTAGAGTGCTACTCATATTTTTTTACTTTAATACTATTCTGGGTGAAAGATTCACTCACGCACAGAGAAAAATGTAAAGTAATATGCACTAGAACTCTAGTAAATTTTATAGAACTGGCACATCCATGTAGAGACAGGCGCCAACGCATGTAAATTTATTTTACTTTTCTGATAAATGAGCGATCGTAGTGTAGCCATAGTGTAAAGTATTTGTTTACATTTCATAAAGTAAATTTATGTTCCTGTATTAAAGAAATGCACCTCTAAATCTAAATATATATATCATATATTTCGATAGAATTTATTTTATCGACGAGTAATGATGAGAGTTAAAAAACAGTAACAATTATTACATTTTGGCTTTTTCTGAACGTTTAGATTTTTTTATAGTAACTATTACATACTACTGCAGTAAACTTTCTTCCAGCACGGATTTTTGCAATAACTATTACGGATCCTGTATTATAATAACAAATATAGATCAACAGTTAATTTTCTGTAATTTTCAGAACGTGCCGATGAAGCAGAAGGAGTTGCGAGTTTGCTTTACGTGTCAAAAAAATCCGGGTTTAAATCTATTTAGAATGATATAACTATAAATCGGTTTTTAATCAATTTAAAAGCGATTGCCATCTCTCGGAAGGCAAAGGCAAACTACCGAGAGTAGTTCTGCCTAGAAGTCTCTTCTAATAAGCCGTTCGGAACCGGCGTTAAAACTGTAGATCCAATATATCTACAGATATATGCAGAAGAGATTGCCTACGCGCTGACAAACGTATGGCACGCGAAAAAGAAAATTACATACTACTACTGCAGTAAATAATCTTCTAGCGAGGTCCGTTGCCTCCTAGATCGTCAGGAGAGGAAAACGTGGAGAAATTCACGGAATTTATCGATCGATTCGTACTTAAACTCAAGATGATTATTGGAAACATAATACAAGACAAGCGAGAGGTTTTCGGTATAAACACAAAATTGTCAATATAATTTAACATGAAAGTAAGAACTCTTCCAATAATAATGTTAATAAGTACGAAACATTTATTTTCACTATCATAGTCAGAAAAATTATATCAAGATTCATTGAAAATTGTTGAAATAGCTCATTCGCAAGTATTTTTTTATCCAAACAGTTTATTAATTTATAAAAACAAACTCACTGGCAAACAAAATATAAATGTATATTATAAAAAATTATGAGTAAAAAAAAGTTTTATTAACACTGTTTTGGGTAAATATTTACCCACGTGGGTTTAAAATCAAACGTCGTAGTACGGAAAGTGGTACAGAACTGACATTCCCTGTCTGTAATTATAGACATATTAAAGAAGAGAATAGATGGAATTACAAGCTGCTGGATAGGGTTGCGTTTTAATAACAAACATTTGAATTAGCGCCTGGATAAAAATTCACAGTAACACTAGAGTTAAATATAAACTTCTATGTAAATTTATATTTTTTCTTTTTTAAATTTATTATATTTTGCAATCAAAAGAGATACATTTGTAATACTAGAAGAGAGAGAGAAAGAGAGAGAGAAAGAGAGAGAGAAAGAGAGAGAGAGAGAGAGAGAGAGAGAGAGAGAGAAAGAGAGAGAGAAAGAGAGAGAGAGAGAGAGAGAGAGAGAGAGAGAGTAAATTTTCCGACATTCTCATTCGAGCCGTAAATTACGATTGAAATAGGAAATGACAAATTGATGCGCAAATTGGTTCACGCCCGGTTGTTTTGTTTCAATCTTAATTGGAGTTTACAAACATTTTAAAAGAATTTTTTCCGTCTCTATAATATATTCCGTCTCTATAACTATACAGATAAAAATCCTAGAACACTGTTGAATTTATTTTGCGATATGAATTAAAAATTAAAACATGTGTACACAAATAAATTATTGATATATTGTTGTCGTAATTATTAATTAATAAATAATAAATAACGTAATTATTATAAATACATTATTCCGCTTGTGCTATTTTTTTTACTATATTTTATCTAATATTGTAAATATATATACATATATTGCAAGTAATCTATAGTCTTTGTTATCTATCTCATAATATATGATATTTTGGATTAGACTATCAACTAGGATTGCTGCGTCTCTTTAGAAAGCTGAACATATTGTTGCGAGTTTTGTATTCAAGAATTTACACGAAGACAATTTCACATTGAGAATAATAATAGGATTAGATTAAACAATATGTCTGCTAGAGACTGAAATTCTGCGGACAGTTGACATAAAATAAAGCGCGTAGCAGACTTTAAAATACAACGTTATCTGTGAGGTTTTACGATGACATGTTTCAACATACATTTGTCGTATACACTAAATAAAGCACGTAAAATATATACTTACTCGCAAGCAGTGTATAAAAGAAATCTCTTATTATACAATGAAAATTATTTAATCACGAAAAGAGAAAAAGAAAGGAAAGAAAACAAATTATTGTGCAAGTATTGCAATAAATACATTTCGCTTTGTATTTCTGCAAAAAAAAAATTGATAAAGTGTTTCAGCAAATTGATTACTTATTAATTATAATATATAGTAATGATAAAGTAATTAGTTTATTAGAATATTTTATTATTTCTTTTTTCAACGATTATAAAAATGCTTAATTAAAAAAAAAGAATGTAGATGTTAAAGCGTCAGCGTTAAAAAGTAGTTTGAATTAAATACGAAACATTAAATTGGGTACGCACATAACTGTCAATGAATTTTGTTTATGTTCACATCTATACATACATACACACACACGCACGCACGCACGTACGCACGCACGCATACATAACTGCTTTTTAAACATATGCCATTAAATTTTACAATCACAAAATTCTCAAGCTTTATTGTGCACAATTTTTAAGCAAAATTGCAGGAGAGATATAAATGTTTTATTTAAAATAATGCAGTAAAAGTGTAAAAAATAATGCAAAAATGTAAGTTAAATGTCTCTTGTAATGTTGCAACTAGTAAAAAATTCGCGGCGCATATGCCTTGGCTTAATTTGTCGTGCCAAACAACAAACGTAGCAACAAAAAACTAACACAAACGAAAATTCCATTATATGCGAATATCGAAAATGCAAGATAACGCGAATTGACATGTTAAACCCATCACTAATCTTACAAAACTGTTAAAAAAAATTGCTAAACAACACTATTAAAAAGAATATTTTCAGAAATATAATTTAAGTGATAATTTTATTGCTAGAAAATATTAAAGTTTAAAAACGATTTTTTTCTATGTGAATAGGATGTTTTGACATATATTTATCAAAATATTATAGTAAAAAAGTTTTTAAAAAGTTAAATAAAAGTTATTTGTAAATTTTGATTTTAGTATTTTTTTAAATATAGGGCTTAAAGCTAGTCAAACAAAGATTAGATAATCATGCGGCCACTAATATTAGTGTTTGCGCAACTCATAGCCATAACTGTTTAAACGTAATTTGCAATTAGCCAGCTTTAAACGCTTATATTTCAAACAGTATTTAAAATATAAATTTACAAATAATTATTTTACATATTTTTTTGAAAATTTTTTTGCTATAATATATTTACTCAAGAATTTTGGGATGCTTTGCACTTCTTACAAATTTAATTTCTAAATATATTTTTTCCATAATTTTATTATTTAATTTTTACAACATTAAATTGATTATTTTAAATATGTTATTTTACTTATAATTATATCTATATGTTATAATTTAAAAATTATATGTAAAAAATGTAAGAAAAATGCTTTTTTAAAAGCATGTCAAAGGTTATATTTTTAAAAACAATTGAAAGATACCGCTATTTATATCTTGACTACCTTACATATCCGCCAAATTCCATTTATATTGATTAGTTTGCGACATTGCTTTGTAAACTATATATATGTGTAATAAGCAGAAATTAAACGGAAATCTTTTGAAATAAAAATATTCTATTTTTGAAAAGATAAAAATAGACTGTTTGAAAAGCTTTCACAACTACGATCGAGATATCTGCGACCATTTGGACGAGATATTGAACGAATCAATATTTTTTCTCGCGTAGCGTTTTGGAAATAATTCGGTAAGAGACTTTTTTCGATTGGTTCGTTTCTAGTCAAGCGAATCATATTAACGAATTATTGTCAATAAAATATGATTTAATGTGTTTTTGTAACTGACATAATCATACATCATATTAATATTTTTCTTTTGTACATAAAATAAAATTATCATCACGCTTTGTTAAAACACTTCAAATTATCAAATCTAATCTCACACAGATTTCATGGAAATTATAAAACAAGCAATCAAAATCTTGTCATCGATCATTTATACATAATCAAAAGAGTTAAACATAAGTGTAAAGGGAAAAAATATGTGTACAATAAACCATCGCTCAATTATCATGTGCAACTGAGTAGATAGAAATTGCACTTACCCGAATTGTATGGCATGATTTCTGAACGTTGAAACCCTGCTAATTCTTGGGTTTCGTGAGTTTGCACATTTGTCCGATTTATCATGCAGCAGCATTTGCAAATTACCAATTCAAAGTAAACTCGAAATCTGTAACAGTTAATACGTTCGATGACACACGTATATTTGTATAATAAATAACATTTTGTTTGGCTATTTTTTAATTAATCAAATCATAATTTATTTAAAGAAATCATTAGCAGTGTCCCTGACGAAAGTAGATAGCTCCTTGAAATTTCTTGAAACGTCGTACAAGCGTCATACAAGCGTGTAACGCTTTGATATCGCAATCTACGCTTTATACACACTTTGATTACGCTTTCATAGCACACTTTCCACACGCTTTGTTTACGTTCCGATGTCCTAATTTACACTTTACGCTTTATTTTTATCAGAGGTAAGACGATGCGATTTGTGTGCAAGTAAAGTTTAAATTAAGTCGGAGAAAATAATCGCAAGTGAGATTAATACTGCAGAACTTAAATAGGCTAATAATACCTTATACTTTTTGTCTAAAAAGTAGAATTAATTAAAACTTTTAAGTCATATGTAAGAGTGTAAGAACATTATTTGTAGGTTTTCTAGCTTTAAATGTGCTGTTTTCAGCAAATCAGTTACATAAATTTCCTGTGTTAAATATTTTATATTTTTAATAAAATGACTTGTGCTAAATATAAAGTATAATAAATTTTATGATACAAGTCAATATCATATCTGAATATGTCTATTTTTATTTGAGTTCTAATATTCTTATATTGATATTAAATGTAATCGACAATAAATCGAAAATTCTTAAGGCTATTTTTAAAATAAATCTTTTGTTTCCAATTCCCTTTTGCTATGGACCAAATTATTTCGGTTTGAGTTATCGATATGACGTAAACAGTAGTACGTATAAAATATATTAGTCTTCATGGACATAATCTTGGTAAACGACCTGTTTTCTTATTTGACTTGCTGACCAAGGTCTTGACAGCTCGTTTATAATACTCTTAGAGAGATATGGCAAAGTTCTGCTTTTCTTTGACATCTCCTAAATCTACATAGATATGCTGCAGAATTGTAATACATGTTATAAAAGCATTAATTAATCAAAACCTACTGCTTCCTCTAATTTTCTTCGAAATATGACGTGTTTTTACATTTGATATCGGATACTTAAAAATAGCTTTACTTTGAATTACTGAAAAAAATGTACATAAAAAAATAGTTATTGGCAAATAATGTTATGATTTTAAAGTATCACTAATTAAACTCTTAAGAAAAAGATATGTTTATTAGTTTCAAGAAACCAAATTTTTAAAATTTAATCAATATTAAAAAGCAATTTAAAATGGCACCTTTTTTTCTTTTATTTATAAATCCTAAGAGACCCACCTATCTAGATATACCAAACGTTCTATGGCAAGTCAGTGCCTCTCAGAATTTCTGACATATTACTAATGTGGAAATATTTCATCGTCGCGTGTGGAGTGGAACGATCGAAGATATCATAAAAGTTATCTGAAGGACAATTCCATCTACTATAATAATATTCAATAATACAAATCTGCTTATCATTTATTTTCCTACCTTTAAAAACACAAAAAAATATGAATATAAAACAAGTATATTTAATAATATAACGTTTTCATGAAATTATTTGTTACTATTTATATAAATAAAGTAAATATTAGAAGTGATAAAATTTTTTTCCTCATTGTATAAATTAATTTTTAGAATAAAATGCTTATTTTGCCTTATAAACATAAATATTTTATGTGTTGCCAAAATCTTGATATTATTGTTATACAATAAATATTTTTATGCGTAATTAAAGTGTAATAAATTAGTTATTTGTTACGTAGTTTAAAAATATTATTGTGATAAGATCAAGTCTAATTAACATATAATTTTTATATTAAAATATTTTGAAATTAGCATGTATAAAAATATGCAATTTTATTTTTTTTTACTAACAAATAAAGATAAAGATAAAATTTAAAATTATAATAAAGGAGACAATTTTATGAATCTTATTGTAATTTATTTATTTATTTGATTGTTTTTGTAGATTTAAAAAATAAGTTGCAGACTTTTGTTTATTAATCAATCAAGCAGTAAAACATCAGAAAATAGTACAGTTGATACATTTTATCATATCGAATAATACCATTTTATTTTGCTAATATCAACATTGTCCATGATTCTGATTATGACACTGTCCATTGTTCCGATTGTTATTGTGCTATATTATTTTAATAGAATGATAATTGAGAGTTCATGTAGTCTTCAGTGTGCATTGCGGCTACTGTGAAGCCCTTGAGTACACAATGACGGAGAATGCAAATATTGTACACGATATTATTACGCTTTCATGGAAGATGTCAGATCTTGAATTTAATCAATTTGCCTCGGATTTGATGTAAGATATTAAGTTTCTGCAATATGTATTTACGTATGCAGTTTATTAAAATAGATTTTCTCAATATTAAAATTTTACTGAATATGACAAAATGTATATTATTTCTGAAATTAAAAATTAAATTTTAATATAAATTTAAAATTGATCTGAGCGCTGATAATCACAATGTCACTGCAACGCTAATTACTATTTTTTAAATATTTGGTAAGAAAATAACAGGTAAAAAATATTTTTAATAAACAAATGTTTAATTATTTCTGTTTTTAATGCATTTGGGATAATATATAATATGTAATTTTGTAAAGTAAAATCAGAATTTTACTTTAAAAATAAATTTATGTGCTAATGCAAATAAGAGAATAATATAAGTTTTACATTTTTTAATACTTATCTTATTTAAATAATATGTTACTGTAATATATAAATTTTACGAAAACGCATTGTTTAATTTTAATTATTATTTTTGTAGTGTTGTTTGTATGTTATATATATATATATATATATATATATATATATCAAAGTGTTAATGTTTATTTTACATTATTTTCACAGAAAAGATAAAATAAAATCTTTATTATTTTCACTGATTTCTTTGATCGTGTACAATAATACTTAATGTAATTTAGTTATCGTTATACACATTAAATGTAACTAATCATTGATGTCGCGAGTAGAAAATTTTTGGGACTACTAATAAGATCGTTCAAGGATATACAAATGATAGTATAGTAGATAGTAATAACAAGATTTCTTCTGGGTGCAATGAAGAGTGTCTGATGGATGATCAGATTGCGTCAGACATGATCAGTTTTCAGAGTGAAGGAACTTAGAGGGTGGAACATCGGTGAGAAGCTAGACCGTCGAGAATCGATATGCGAATGTAGAAATGTATAATTAGAATGTAAACTGAAACTCTCTGTGGTTAACCAAGGGATCGATGCTCCCGCATTATTGATTAGTAAATGCCGTTACGAAACTGCTGAATGATTTATACGATTAAAATTTTGTTTAAACCTAATCATTAGAAATTGTATCTAACACATAGTACAGTAACAATTTTATAAAGAAATTTTTATGCAATCTTGAAGTGTGCAAACAAGTATTTTTATAAAGTCTCAATAAAAAATGATAATGGAATTGAATTTGATTCCATTATTATTTCTTGTTGAGATAATAATAAATATATTTTTTTAAGAAAACTCTTAATTTATAAACTTATGCTTACTTCGAAATAATATTAATTCAGAATAATTAGGTCATTTGTAGATTGTTTCATAACAATGTTTTTGACAACGTTAATCTCGAGATTTGTTATCTTTTTAAATTGTCAGAGATACTGATATAACCCGAGAGTTATCTAATATTTTAAAGCATTATGAAACGTATAAAATATTGTTATTAATTATTAAAATTGTATTATTACATATGAAGATTCTGCGTCGGCTCTTAAAGGCTCTTTTATTTCATTCATTTTTGTCTGTAGAGCCTCTTTACATTCTAATTTATTTTTCAAAGCATCAATTATATTTGATCAAATATTACAAGGATTTACCTAAATCTCCTTTAATAAATGAAACTGGAAGTGTTATCGCAAAAATTCATTGAGCGTATGCTTTTTTTATATGCTATATTGTTAATTTTATTGTAGTCGTACTGTATTTCATTCTTGATTAATCACAAATTTTTCATTGTGTTTAATTGATACTGAAATTAAATAAATTGATTCCTACTGATTTTTTGTATTATTATAAAAATATTATGTATAATCGGATGTTCCAATGAAATTTGCGTATAAAATTTATATCCTTAAATATTTTTAATAACTTTGTCGATTATTAATTTTATTATATGATTTATTAACAAATCTTTAGATGTGTTTTAGTTTTAAGCTTACTTTAGGCTATTTATAATTAATGTTAGAAAGAGTTAAGAATAAAATTTTATATTTATATATACATCATATATCATATTACACAAGTGTACGCTTGATAAATTTTTACTTTTGTATTGAATATCATGTATCATATAACAGAGTTTACATATAATATAAAAATATTTTAAGGATTAAAACACATATACACGTATACTATACATGTAAAATATATGTATATTAAGTTAAGTGAGACATTAAAATTTATGCATGTTAAACGATAAGGTAAAACCAAAATCTCCTGAATATATTATTTAAAATTAATTTTATAAAAAAAATTAAAAAAATTGATGTATAAAATCTATTTCTTTTTTAGAAAAAAATGATCATTACATTTTTTGTCAAAGCATGATTTTTAAAAATTGTAATTTATATGTAAGAATTAATGTAGTACCTGTTATTCATCCAGTAATATATGATCGGATTTACCATAGAGTTGGACATAGCGAGCCAGTAAAAACTTAAATACACGTGTTGCACGTAACTGCTTTCCGCGAAATGACGGTAATGATACACAAAGATGAAAAACCCTTGATATGGTAACCAGCATAGAGCAAATATTGTCACCACGATAATGAACATCTTTACAACCTGTAACAAGTTAAAAAGAAAACTATTAAAAGAGAGTCGAAGATATTATGTCCTTTCAATTAGACATTTTGATAAATTTGAGATTGATTGAACATGCATTATTTGTACTTAAATAATTGTATATTTTAAAATTTGTATTTTAAATATAATTAATTAAAAAAGTTATATTTAAAAATTTGATAAATGCTGTCATTTTTGCAGTTATCTAAAGACGATATTTCCAAAAAACATTTGTTACAATTAGCTGACATTTAATTACGAAAGTTATATTTAGCTATGTCCTTTGTAACATGCTTTGTTAACCAACAATATTAAGGTATACTTAATAGGAACCCATTGTCCTGAAGTTTAAGCTTAAATGTTCACGTTGCGTTCCCGGAAGTAGTTACTAATTTGACTCTGTCAAAGTCACTGAGTAAGTAAAGTTTAATGTAAGGCATATAAGTAAGTAGCTTATTTACGTTATCAAAAATATGATATCAAAAGTATTTTTTGGTATTTAAACAGACTATAAAAATATCTAATTTGCATGCAAATGCATTCTAGGCAAAATTGCGAATTGTCTTATAAGCATAATGTGATGATGACCTACTTTATAGAAGCACGTTTTTAGATTTTTAAGATAATTGAGGTAATAAGTTTTTCTACTTTATTTTTATTTCTTTTATTTTCTATAAATGTTTAAATACACAGATGAAAATTTTCTTGATTTCTTATTTACGGTTTTTATTTGCTACTTTTTCAGAATTTGATACATTTTTGTCTTTTTTCGAAGAATATGGAACATTTGATGTAGTACACATAGTGTTATGTAAGAAAATATTTATTTTGAATTTTAATACATTGCAGTTGTTTATTGACACATTATGCACATTACTCACGTCAATGCATCAAATGTTGTAAAAATATTTTGAAGATAAATATGGAAATATTTAACAACGTACCTTGCGTTTAGATTTCATCGATTCTTTCTGGTAATGCGTAAGTTCACCAATCGACTTCGAGCCCCATAACTTTCGCCCCATACATGTGTAACAGATAGCCATCACTGACATGGGAACCAGATATGTTACAGTGAGGAACAGGATATTGTAGCTGTAGAACAAATGATTTATGTAAAACCATAAAGGTTGCCGAGAGATATTGAGAGACTTATTACACCAAGTTTTATTAAAACTTGTTTCATAAGATACACGTGGTTGAACGATTTCTCAAGAAACAGAGTAGAAAATTTCTTTTCATTAATTGAGATGTGTCTGAGTTTAAAATGCAAGATAGAATAAAGTACAGCAATTTTAATAAAATAATTGTTATATGTATTTCGAATTATTATTGTATATATGTTGATTAAAATGAAGAATCTAGATGATTAACCGTACTATCATTACGCTAGTAATTGAAATTTTGAATCAAGGCAGTTCAACTATTTTTAATTAATAAATTAGTTATATATTATTTAGAATTCAATAATTTTAATTGGCGTTTTTCAAGTTTAAGAAATGGGTTTTGCTCGAGAAAAAAGTTATATTAATAAAATTTTAATATACTGTTTAATCATGGCGTTTAGTATAAGAAGATTAAATTGAATATTACATTAATCATCAGTTTTATTACTTTTGCTCAAAATATTACGAGAATTGTGTTTTTGGCGTGTACGTAACACAATTTTGATCTTGTTCTTCCACATACTTTCGATTGAAGTTTCAATTTCGTGTCCCCAGGTAGGGTAGACGTGGCAATCACAATCGCTGGATAAGTTAAATTGCACATAAGAGGACCATTCTGTAAGATTACTTGGAATTTATGATATAGATAGAATCTATGCAAAACTTGAATTCCATTTTCGTGTATACAGAAATATACGTCACTCTTTCACTAGTTTGAATGTTTTAAATTACCCTATTGCATACTATCAGACCAGTGGTATTGTTACTTCCGTTGTTAAATAAGCTTAACTTCGAGCTACTTTGTAGATATGTAGGAACAGAGGTATTCTCTGTAAACTTCAGAGCGTTGCGTGATGTTCTTCGTAAGAGGAGAGTATACCGCGCTAACGACAGCAAGTTCTGGACTATGCGACAAATGAAAACCTCGAATATACATTTAAAGTTCTACCTGTATGATTTATACAAAATGTTCTCTCGAATGAGTAAGATTTATGAGGCTATTCAATTAGAAATTTCTTTCTAAAATTTTCTGTATAAAATACTTGATTAAAACCATTCATTTACATGATGTGAATAACTAAATTTTTTAGTTTATGACTTTACATACTTTGAGAATATAAATAAAGTAAAATACCGAAAAAGATTAAAAAATATATCATTACAATTTGGTTTCATTACAATTAAATATATTTTCTCTTTTGGCTTAAAAAAAATGTTTTACATTATCCATGCAGTATTTTTTATGAGAACAAACTTTCTTTTACAAGAAAGAAAAATTTCGAATTTTGTTCTGTTCTTTAAATGGATCTTGTTATGTTTACTGTCCATGTAGCAAAGGGAAGTTTATTTAATATTGACTTTTCATGTCCAATATCAGCTTTGTTTTTCCAATTTTTAAAAAAATTGTTATTTAACTATATAACATATACTGTAAATCGACTCTACTAACAATAAATTTTGGATTCAAAGGTGTTTTATAAGCAATTTAATTTTTTTCAGCAAAAAATTATTCAAAATATTATTCAAAAGAAATGTTTACATACTGTATAGTTTACTGTATACTGCTGTGAACAGAATTTTTGCATGGTGTTTTTTCTCATGTCATATTTTTATTCAAACTTTCTAAAAAACTCGCTAATGTAATTATTATCAATAATTATTATTATCATTAATATCAAATGATTGTTTAATCATAGAGTACCATTTTATTAAGAGATCTTTATTTTATTATTATTAAGAAGATTTAGAACACAAAATGTGGCTCAATTTGAGAATTTTTTTAAAGGGAATTACTGCATATATTTTATATTTTTACACATCCATTTGTACATTAGTAAATACACATCTAGAAATCTATGTATGACTAAAGGTGTATTAGTTTCTATGTTACTTAAATTTAAAAATGCATTTTTTTACTCGATTTTGTGACATAATTTCTCAAAAATTATTGAAGATATTGACTTTAATTTTTATGTAAGATATTTATATGGAAAATATGTATTTTTTTATTGCTAAACTAAGATTAATAAAAAAAATATTTATACATATGTAAAATATGTATACATTTATATATGTATTAAAAATATGTATACATTTTGTACACATTATTTACAATTTACAAATTAATTTATTTATGTGCATTAATAGTTCTTTATAATTTCAATATTGTTTTGCATATAGGAACGAATTAAGCAGTAAAGATGTACAAGGTATAACAAAGTTAGATCTCTAATTGATAATTAATAAATTCCACCTTACACGCATTAACGTAATATATCGGATTGAATGTAACCAATCTAATTAGGTCAAACTACTCTTACTATCCCCGATAATATATTGAGCAAATCCATAGTAATTTCCTATCGCATCTCCTTAGAATAATTGTCGATTCAATCTGTTTCGCATTTGTAACGGATTGTGTACACGGTGTTTACAAGAACTTCTTTCAGCACGCGATTTTACGTGCCCTTTTATATTAAAAAACGCTGAATGGTCCCTATTCGACATACAGATTTGCACATTTCTGAAATTCATTACATCGAGACCCGTTAGACTTTGCCTAAAAGAAATTCAATAAACTGAAGCTTATTACTTACCAATACTCCGTTTTACTATGCAAATAACCCCCGTCAGGCCACAATAAATAACAGGAGATTCTGGTTGTTCCGTTGGAATATCTGCAATTGATTATATGTCAATTTCTCTGAGGATATAGAAACAAATATGAACAGTGATAAGAGATACTATGTGACTAAGTTCTTTTATAAAAATTTATCTATCCATCATATACACATATATTTCTTATACTCGAATATTAATCATTAAGAATTTAATATCTTATTTTTTCCTTGTAGGAATGTAGGGAAAAAAGTCGCTTATAGGATCAAACCCAAAGAGAAATGAATCTAGGGAGCTGGATATAAAAGAAAAAAACAATGTGAGGGTGGAAATTATTTGTATGGAACATTGACTTTGCGATAGAATGTGGAGTGAAGATGTTTGCGAATATAAATTTCACTTTTTTTTACGAAAAACTTGAATAATAAAATGAATTTACTAGTAATAAATTTATTAGATTTATTCATTTTATCTAATTTCCGCTAAACGTGGTTCTACAGGACGTTACTCTTGGCTTTAAGTTGGGTATCTGCAATTATATTGCGTACATTATAATATTTAACATAGTTTGCAATACGATAAATGCATAATTCACTTTTTACTGTAAAAAATGGTTTTTAGCTTGTTAAAATTTAAGAAAAATGATTTATTATAGAAAAGTGAAATATAGTTGGCTTTAGAAACATGAGAACGGCTTTAGAAGTAGACGGTCGGCTTTAAAAGATAGAATCGGCTTTAGATAGCAGCAAAGTAGATATATAATATGCTAGAATAAAAAATTTCTAAAAGTACGATGAGAAAATTTCGGGTAGGCATACTTATCGTTAAAAGTAATATTTTAACAAATGGAAACAAAATGGTTATTGAAATTTTTCTTTTATTACAAATTTTTTTTATTATTTTTTAAAATAATACATTAGCTGAAACAATCAATACACACATATTGCAAACAGAGAAAAAGTTAAAAAGCAAAGAGAAAAATTCAACTGAGATGAAATCAGCTCACTGGCACAGAAAGATAAGAAACCTAAAGCTTTGCTGGGCTATGAACGGATTATGGAACAAATATGCTGTCTACAAATTTTATAGCATTTGATAATAAAATAAAGTAACATCAAATTCTTTTTAAATTTTTATTATTATTATGAAAACAATCTTGTTTTTACATTTTAATATTGTATACTTTCATTAATGTTATTCTAAACTGACTTATTAAGATTAAAATTTATTTAAGCAAAATTTATATAAGATGTGTTTACTGTTCCATTATGTATCAGTGCTTGATTGATAATAATTTATCTGGAAGATGTGACAGTGAAGTCTATGAGCTTGTATACATAGGTATAGGAACGTATAACGCATAAACCGACGTGAAATAACCTGTGAAGATAAAACCGTGCAAATCTATGTATACGTATATGCGTTTTATGGCTTTTGATGCAGATGACATTCTATGCGGGTAGATACGCTATAAGCTATGAAACTAAGGCTGTAATTGAATCGTTACCTGATAAAAGGCTTTTAGACCAAACCATGTTACAATTATAACACATTTAATAAAAGCCTCATATGTATATGTATATTGTATATACAGTTTTTTGTATGCATATATGTGTGTGTGTGTGTGTGTGTGTGTGTGTGTGTGTGTATGAGGAGGAAATTCAGTAGCAGTTAATACTTTATTAATAATTTGTTGGAAAAAAATAATAGAAGGACTATCAAATACAAATTTGTTTTGCTTTAGTCTAATATTACAATAAAAACATAATAAATTTTTAGCAATAAAAATTTTAAAATTAAAATTTTTTTAAATAAAGATGGAAATTCTATTAGAATATATATTACACTATCCAATCATTTCGCGATACAAGTGCAAATAATTGAGATCCGAGAGTACAAAATTACTGTAAATTTAAATTTGAATTTTTTACATATTAGTGTAGAAAAGAAAAGACTTGTTTGTTTCTAATGCATACTGCATTTCGAGTATTTTTTTACTGTTTAAACTTTATAATGAATTTACATTACAAACCGATCACTTAAGTTTGATTTGTCCAAAATATTTGAACAGGATTTTTTTTACTTCAAACAATTTGAATAGTTTGGTATACAATATGTTCAAATTTTTTATCTGAGCCCTAAAAAAATTAAAAAAAATTAAAAACACAATATGTTAGGAAGATTAATCTTTTCAATTGTTTAATCTTCGAAACAAAATAGCATACTTAAATAAATTCAAATGTATGTTAAGATAAAAGAAGTTAATATTTTTATGTGACATTATAACATTAACAAAATTAAAAAACATTATTATAATGTCAAAACCATCAAAACCATTATTCTTTTAACCGTTTTGAAACCATTTTTCTCAAAGTTGTGACGTGATAAGCAAATTTGTACAACGGATTTGTGTTAGTAAACATACAACATACATTGCAAATAACTATTCAAACTCTACAGTATAATATGTGTTTTAATAGAAGTTCAATCTTTATTTACAAAGATTTTATTTTTAAAAATCTATTGCTTTTGCGTTTATTTTATTGTAACAGGAGGCTGCGTAATATAATAAAAATTTGCGTTCTTCTATTAATTTTTTAAGCAAATTGTTATTATGCCAGAATAGAATTTACAAGACTGCATGTGTAAGCAAAATGTAAAAACACATAATGCAAATACAATATTACCTTTAACTTTCATATAACAGTCTGAATTTTTTTAAAATTACATTAAATAAGTGATTTGGTATGTTCTATGGCAATGGACTCTTACAAACGTGACTAGCATTTCACATTTGCAGTATATTTACATATCACGAAACCTGTTTAGAACGTAAATGTATTCAGTAAAGACTGTTCTATGATCTGCTGCATAAGAAATTATAAGAGATAATATTTAAATTGATATAATAATAAGAAATAGCATGAAACATGTAGCATTGATTGTGATCCTGACTGATTGATATATAAATTATTGTTACATAAGATTTATTATAACGTCTGTTGCATGTTTTACTCCTAATACATAGTCTCTCAACTATGTGTTAATATTTTAAGATAATGTGTAAAAAATGTTAAAATGAAATTGTGTGTATATATGTACGAAATTAAGAAAAATTTATTTAATAATTTGTTTAGTTATAATAATTACCTGCGTAATGTAGTTGTGGAATATAAAAGACACGGTGTTGCAAGGGCAGACGAGATGCTCCAGATTAAAATTAAAGTAATCACTGTCCGCTTGCGAGACATATGGTGTTTAAGTGGATACATAATGGCCATGTACCTGCAACAAATGGCATAACGATGCTGTTTAATATTCCCCGCAACAGATTCAAACAAATTACTGGAATTTATGGCGTTTAATCTTGTATCATTTTTTTCGACAAGACTTTCTTGAAGTTTTGTTGTATAATAATTTTAGACATTACTACATATCATTGTTAAATATTTCAAATAAAGATTTGACAGTACTTTGTTGCAAAACTTTAGTAACTACGATGAAAAAAATTAAAACACAAATTTAACTTTTTTTTATTTTTTGTGAAGAGCATTTTATATAATACCTTTAGTAATTGTGTTTTTTGAAAAAATAAAATGCCCATTTTAGAGTTACTTTAAAACTAGATTTACTCAAAATAATTACGTGAATCTCTGTATACATACGTTTTTTTTATTCAAATAATTTATTATGCATACAATTCATGTGAAAGAATGTAGGCTTTAGATAATAGCTGCTTCGCATGTGAGCTAGAAATTCAAAATGTAGTGCGAACCGAAGTAATTTTACGTTAGAAAATGCAGTCGCGTGTAATAAAAGTGTAAATTGCTGTGTTGCGAATTGTAATATGTCAGATCAAAAACTATTCCTCATGTACTGCGCGTAATATTCTGTACCTCGTAAAAAGTAACTACTCGAAATTATTGAAGTATATTATCATATATACGAGGTCCTGTGCAATAATAATACAATACACAATTTTATAATCGATAATACAATCTATAATCCACCGTATTCAAAATGGACTTATAGATGTTAGCGTGCTTTGTTGTTATTGCATCTTTATTATTCGTTAGACATAAAACAAAAAATAATGATAGCAAACAAGGGTAGAATTGCAAAAAAGTTATAACATCTTTATAAATCTAAATCTTTTGTAATATGTAACAGCAAAACAAGACACATGTTACATTTAGCAATATAAATAATTTTTAATGAACTTTGAAGACATAACTCATAGAGCTGACATTACATTAATGCTAAATAAAATAAAATAAAATCTTATTTATAATTGTATAGCATCGGAGGAAATTGGCAATCAGATATAATTACAACATTATTAATGTGATGTTAAAGTTCATTACAGTTATCACGCAAGTAAAATGATACAATGTATAGTGTATAGTCCATAAATTACCGTGTGTTTCTCGCAAACATTTACTAGATTACAAACAAGTCTCTTGCTTGACATTAGCATTATTGCTCTTATAACTCCCGCGTGCATACAATAATAACAGTTTACCAAGTTTACCGCAGTCAAACAGATGTAATAATTGATTTGGCCCTTTATCGGTGGGCCAAATGAATTAGACGAAATTATTTTATGAGTGAATTTTAATTGAATAATTGTTAACAATATGGTAAATAAAAAAATATATAAAGTTTGCGAAAGGAGAATTATTTCTTTCTATCTCTGACCGAGCAAAAAAAAAAAACAAATGCTATAAGATTAATAAAAAAAAATTGAAAAGTTTAATGTGTGTACAGCTTCTTTATTAAATTTTCATATCTTCATTATTTGAAAATTACTTCAATAGGATAATTGGGTACATGTTGAATTTATGCATGTAACATGTTTCATTAATTAGTCAAATGCGAGAAAATAAGCTAAAAAAAGATTACATGCAAGATAACATCTGTACAATGAATTGCTCATGACAGAAGTTTATGAATTTAATTTCGCAGAAATTTCATTCAGTTATCGTCGATTTAGTTTTAGTAAGACAATAAATAATCTAACATAAGTTTGAAATATGGATCCTATTCATTTGCCATGCAATAAACTGTTCAGTGAATTTCCACAAGGAAACTGAACTTGACAATTACTTTTGCACTTTATGTTCTTCTGAGATACGGGCTAGAAATGCACAAATCTACAATAGAATTTCTCGCTTAAGTTTCTGTACCGACACAGATATAATCAAAGAAACTAGATCATTTCCACTCTCTTCGGTTAAGTTCACGAAGATATTACAAATTGGATCTAAATTTCTGATAAGAAATGCTATTGAATGCATATTTCAAAGCAGGCTAAATTATAATATTGTGCGTCGGACAGCTTTTACTTTGTGCTTGTCAATTATACATGTGTTAATGATCAAAATTTTATGTCCTTTGAAATTTTAATGCTTTGCTGTCATCAAGAAATTTCTCCCTTTAATATCGTCATACACATACCGAAAACTCCCATGAAGAAGTAATTTAATCAAGCGATGAAATTTCTTACATCATATTTTATCTCTTTTTCTTGGCTGTTAATATATATTAACAGTAATATTAATTCATTAACATTATAAATATTAAAATTAACTTAATAAATATAAAAGAAAAAACACATTTGTTTCTTTAATTTGTAATTAATATTTAATATTTAATTAGTTAAATGCGAGAAAATAAGCTAAAAAAAGATTACATGCAAGATAACATCTGTACAATAAATTGCTCGTGACAGAAGTTTATGAATTTAATTTTGCAGAAATTTTATTCAGTTATCGTCGATTTAGTTTTAGTAAGACAATAAACAATCTAACATAAGTTTGAAATATGGACCCTATTCATTTGCCATGCAATAAACTGTTCAGTGAGTTTCCATAAGGAAACTAAACTTGACAATTACTTTTGCACTTTATGTTCTTTTGAGATAGGGGCTAGAAATGCACAACAATGGATAATGCGAAATATATTAATAAGAATACCTTTTAGAAAATTTATTGAAGCATACATTCCTTGTCAAGTTTTGCATTTATTAAAATTTTATACTACAGTTAATTATTATCTTATTTTTAGGTTTACAAAGAGTAATGATAATTTAAATAAAAAATTTAAAAAAATTTATTTTAATAGAAATATTATCTAGATATTTAATAGTTCAATAGTTAAAAAGAACTGCAATAACTGTGATAATCGCTAATTGTTGATTAAAAAGTTTACCTCAAAAATGCATTTGTACTGTGATTTTTATCTTTTCTTGACCACAAAATACAAATAAATGCAACCGTCATGTGATGCATTGTATACCAGAACAATAAACGACATACACAAAATGGTTGCATTGTTTTCTGCGTGAGTTTTTTGCACGCATAGAGAACTACCGTCGTGAGGTATTTCGGTAAGTCATCGAAACCGAAACGGCATTCTATGCATTGCGAAAATAAATTGCATCGTGCGCGTACGATATGAATTACAACCTAAAACTAGGTTACGAATGGCTATACGGTGAGATATTCTTGAAATTAAGACGTATTGTAGTAAATTGAGATGTTAATACGCGAGTACGTATGGGCACGAAATTTGAATATGAATCTTCACTTTAAAGATAATATTTTTACTTACTATTCTTAATATTATTAAAAATTATTTTTCAGAGGTAAATTAAACTACTGATTAACTTAGTAGTTAAATTTAATAAATATTATTGCAACATTTATCAAGGATAATGATTTATCATCTCCTACATATATGTATATGTCATTAAAGTGTTTTAACATAATGAAATAATACTTTAAAAGTATAATTTCTACTATTTTTATTTTGAATCATATAATTGAGTTTCTTGTACTGCGAAGTGAAATGTCGCTGTCACAGAAAGATATTCTTTGAGTACCGGAAGGTCAGTTCAGAGGAAAAACTAAATAGTATTAACTGAGAGTGAAATCAAGAGTATTTCTCATCAAAGCAACGATGAAGCACAGTCCGTAAAAGATAAAATTTCTTTCTATTGTTTATTGTGCCTGTCATTTTATTATTTTGCAATAATTAAATTCAATATTTTTCCACGTTAAAAGTTATGTAGGAAATTTGGTCATACTTCTTATTGAATTATTTATGGGTCAACTAAGCGCATCGGGATATGATACATTGATACTCACAATCAGATGTGATATATTGGTACAATATGAAGAGATAAAAGCTGCAAAGTAGTGTCTAATGCATGTTTAATGGATAGCAAATCTAATTTTCGGTATATCGTCAATCCAACTCATGCATGTACAAACCGCAGTACGTGAGAAGCATAGCGACCTAGCACCATTCGAACTACGATTTCTTTTCCATCGATCAATACGTGAAAGGCATAGTAATACGGAAATGCATCGGAACTTGTTTGATGTCCCGAGATATTCCTCTTTTACCTAACTACAGTTATTGTAAGATCGAACGTGTTCTAAACTGTAAGTTCTCTGAGTCATCTTCAATGCGCATTGCGGATACTAAATTGTTATTATATGCTTAGAATCGATTGCGTTCTCATCTTTAAGAGTATTGACTTCTACATTGGTAGAATAATATGACATAAAATGCAGCAAAACGAGAAAAATTGAAATGTAAATCGGTTATTGAATATTTTCAAAATGCAAATCGAAAATTGAGTTACTATTTGAGAACTATTTTACAGCTCTATAGGCAAAACCATTGGCAAAATTGAATTATTAACTTGACATTGATTGATCGTTAAGTCACTTTTCTTTTAATGAGCTGTTATTAATTGATGAATTGTCAATCGGATTGGAATTTCGTTATTGGAAATTTGTGGGATTTACTGATAACTTAACTATTATACTTATGACTTTGATGTTATAATCCTTTGCGTCATCTCGACTTCATCGAAGTAACACATAATTTGTAATGTATGCAAAAGATATATAATATTAAACGTTTGTTTTAAATTCATTTTTTCTCTAATGAAAACATAATTAAAAATTGTGTCAAACTAATCTAAAACTTTATTTTAATTTTTAATGATTAGTACAAAATTTATTATACATTAAATTTGCAAACAATTTTAGTGCAAATAAAGCAAATTGTCGATTAAATTAACCAATCTGCATGGAAAAAGAGCATTGAAAGAGCGATTCAAGCCATCATTCCATTTTTCCTAATTACTTTAGAAAGTTTGAGAATAATATTTCCTGTCGTTTAAGCATGAAAAGTTGTATAAATTGGAAACTAAAAACGTCTATAAACATTATAAATAGTATATAATATTTTTTGTAAACATATTCAAGTCAATCCAATTATATTACTTCCAGTCTCCATTTATTTTACAATTTGAGTGATTGTTAATTACTACAATCTCTCCGATAACAGCCGCTTCAAAAGCCGGTTCTGATCCTCCTACATCAATTAGCCTTCATTATATTCACCCCCTTACCCATTTCTATGCCTAAAGTTCTATACAACTTTGGCCTCAATTTCCAGCGCACAGTTAATTTACCGTAAAATAATTTAAGTATGGAACTTTAAAATTTTTTTGTCGTTATGTCTTGTCACAAGCAAATAGTTGACAACTGCGACAATGCTAAAAAAGAACGTATATATAATATAATTATTCTGTTAAATATGCGACAAAAGTTTTGTGAAACTTTATTTGATGGTAATTCGTTTTTTTTTATTACGTTAAAACTGAATGTTTGTAATAAGCTCAATCTTCGTTAATTAAAAAATAAATTAAATTAATTAAATTAATTAACTGCAACTTTTTAAAATGCAAATAAATACATTTTATAATTATATAAAATTTTAAAAGTACAGAATAATTAAATAATAAAAAAATAATTTTCAAATGCTATGTTTGCACATAAAAATATATATAATATTGTTAAAAAATAGCGTTATATTTATTAATAACTTTTTATTATATTGCTATAAAATGTATAAAATGTTAATAATAATTATGTTGTACTAAATATAGCATGGAGATCTGATATCTTACAAATTTCGTTAAATATGTTTCAAGGAATTTCCTGTTATATATCAAATATAATATTCACCCTTACTATAATTTGACTGCTTTCCCTCATTATACTAAATGGCCAAAATTTGCAAATGAGGCACTTAAGACATTGTTTGACAAATTTGATACAGTTATTGAAAATAAGTAGCCTACAAAATTTTTAGAGAAATCCTTCTATTATTAAGAAAATTTTACTAATATAGGAATTTTTTTTCAAGATTGTATTATACATATATATATATATATATATATATATATATATAACTATATATAACTTATATATTATATAACTTTTGGATAATATCTTTAGACATAATTTGAATTTTTGAATTTTACGGCAGTTTTTATTTACATTTGAAGTTTCTATCATTACGTTTAATCTACTTTATACTGCATAAATTTGGGCATACCTTTGACGTCATAAAAAAAATATTTACGCATGAAAATTTTCTTCGTAATTAATCTTGAAAAATAAAGTGAATTAATTTAAAACATTTACAATATGACATTTATAATGTTGCATGATAAGAAAAGAAATAACTATAATTGCTTTACAGTCAATATATATATTTTGAATTATTTTCTCTATTGACGAGGGAAATCCCAGAAATGTTCATCAAGTTCTTCGATGTCAATTTTTTTAGTAGTTCTTGAAGCCAAAAAAGTATACGTATGTGCCGCGATGTTTATCAATATGCGGCTTTGTTTTCGAGCTATAAATTTAAAAAAATCCGAAAAATTGGAAGATTACTTTGGATCGGATTTACATTCAGCAACTTTTCTTTTTACATGTATTTTATTGTGCTTGTTACTTTTTTCAAACATTTTAAATGTCCACATTATAATATACGAATTTTTGTAATAAAATGTTTTTTGCAGATCAGTATTTTGCTGTGACTGCTGCGCCAATATTTTAACTAAATATTGTGACAAATTTAGTGTTTTTTAATAAATCGTTAAATCCCTACAATAACAAGAATTGGAGTGGAAAATGGAGTGATTGTCCAATTTTTCGAATTTTCAAAAATGCATGACTTGAAAACAAAGCTGCATTTTGATAAACGTTGCGGTACGTATATTTTTTTACCTCAAGAATCACAAAAAATGGCATCAATAAACTCGATAAATATTTTTAGAATTTTCTGTATAAGTTTTTAAATTAGAAAAAGAATGAACTATGAACTATGTTCACTTAAATCTGCAATAAATAAATTATCATTGTGATACGATAGAAATTAGAGCAAGATTAATAGGAAACTAACATGCAATAGTTTTTTTCTTTTTTGAATGTTGAAAGAAAACGAATAGGATAATAATCTGTGATCTTCGGCTGAGTTAACTGTGCCGATAGTAGTGGAATAACCGATGAGCATGAATTTGTACCTTATCTCATCTCTACCTCCGATCTTAAAGGTCATCGTAATGAATAACTTTCGTTCTCTACAAGAAAAGTAAGAAGAAAAATTTGTTTTTAGATTTTTTGTATTATGTAATTTTTGCGTGTACAATATTGTAGAAATTAATATAATAATATAATAGTATAGTAATAATACAGAAAGAAAGTAGAAGCATTTTTGCATTTTTTCAAATCTTTTGTTTTTTTTTTTTTCAATTTATAAAAACTCTCTTGATCGTTCTTTCATTACAGTTACATAAAATGCAGTAACTTTTATTAACTATTAATTATGGAAATAAAATATTTTAATAATCAAAGTATTAAATAGAAAATATTATTTAACGAATGCTTTTTATTTAAATTGTAATATTCATTTCTTGTACCATATTATATTTTGTTAAAAGATTATATTAAAAAATGAATAATATAATTTAGACTGCGTGTAAAAAAGCTTTGCTATTTTTCTACTTTATGCATTAAACTGCTGTACAGCATCTAATACTTAATGGCTTTTTTTATTGCTAGTCTATTCGTGTTTTTTGAATTTGAATCGATACTAGTAGTGCACCGGCAACGGCGCGGCGTAACATTTTTATTAATGAGAACGCCACGGTGCTGTTAATTAATTCGATTTCGCTGAGGGTAAACCTTATTTATCGCACATCACAGACATTGATTAATACTGTCGAGTATTGTTCTAGTTACGTGTTAGCATGGTGTATCATGTGTAATTTAACTCTATATGTATTGGCAAGCTCTACATACAATTCCCGAACGTCTTGTCTTTTTTATAATATAGATATATCAAGTTACCGCATAAACTTGTGTATAAACAAAGATTGTTGCTACACTCATCAATATATTTATGTAGTTGTATATATATTAACGTCACGCATTTCTATTTATTTTAAAAAATATTGAATATAATTGTATAACTGGGCATTTATGAAAGACATTTTACACATATGACAATATTTTAATTTGGTATGGATAATTCTATTTCTTTTTTGCACGAAATTGACAATAAAATAAATTTTCCAATATTAAAGTAATATATAATATGTGTAAAATAAAATAAAATAAGAATATTATTAAAAAACGAAATAAAAAGTATCTATGTATCTGACATATTCCATGATAGTAAAATTCGGAGCGCGTAATTGTGAGACGATATCGATTTTCGTTAACGTGACGCGATTTATATAAAATTGGTTATTAGCATTATTAAGTTTCGATTAATATTTATGTAATAAAGAATGAGCGATGCGCGTTAGAATTTTATCTGCAATAAATTTAACCTTTTCATCTTTCGCAACAAAAATAAAGGAAAAAAGACCCCTCTAATATAAGATAAAATGTTGCATGTACTTGATAAAAGAGAGCCCGTAATAGGCAGTTATATATACATAAAGCTAAATGAAGCATAAAATATGTTGAAGTATTCTTTCTTTTCCAGGTTTAGTTAATTTTTTGCTAAAATGTTATAATTTATGAAATATAAACAGTATAAAATATTAAGGTAAATCGGTAATTGAAAATAAATAAGGAAAGTTAAAATCTATTGTTTATTTTGTATAATTGTATATATTCTTATAATTTATACGTAAATAAGATTACAAACATATAAAGATTAATAATAAAGAAAATAACTGGATATTAAAATATTAAAATAATTAAAAATTAAACAATCTTTATCGTTAAAATTGCCGTACACTAAATTAACTTTTTAGAAAAAAAATAGTAAAGATGATTTTTCTAGTCGATTAATAATGAGTTTGATTATTAATACAATTGCAAGTTAATAGCTGTAAGAAATATTAATTGTGTAATAATAATTAATAAATATCTTATATTTAATTAAATCATTAATAGATCATTTATAATCAAATGCATGAAAAGCATAATGGATGTCAATATTATAAATAGTTATCCAGTTATAAACATCTTGAAAGTAAATCGATAAATTGATTTAACGACTCTAAAACTTGGGAGAATTATAATACGTAATTATAAACTTTTAAAATCCTTCAGTATTTAATTTCCCGATATCCAAAGATAATATTATAGCAATTAAGATAGAGAAATCAACATAAGAAGCATATTAATATTGTTAATATTAACAAAAGGATCTTAATAAATATTCTAGTTTAAAATCTTTAAAAATTTGAAACCATACAATAGAACGCCTAAAAAATACGTTCCTAAAGTATTATTTCGAAATTCGAAAAATCGTTGAAATTAGAAGTGAGTTAGAAATTAGAAGTGAGTTAGCTTAGAAAGAAGCCGCGTACGATTATTTAATGCGTTTAGAATCTGAACTTCAAATAGGGATCCGATCGCTTAAACCACAAGAAATGCTCTTGTTGCTGACCAAAACAACGTGCAACGTAGAGAAGACAAATAAATTTCTTGAACTAGAAGATTTTTTTTAGGGATCAAGAACAGCAGATTAATGTAAAATTAACTGAAAGTATACAAAAATTGTGTACTAATAGTATCAAAATATTAAACGCGTTTTTCTCAAAACCTATTTTTTTTGCATTTTTTTAGTTAGTTAGATAACGGCTAAACCTTTTCAATAAAGTTAAAAAGTTAAAAAAAAATTAATATTAACAATTTCTTTTTGCATAAAGAAATTGTTACTTAGTGAAAATTGTAACTTTTTTTTCAAAATTATATACAATTTTAATTTATTTAATTACAAAATATTTGAATATATTCTTCTCAATAGTTGTATTAAAATGTGCATTTAAAACGATAAAATATTATTCTTCCTTTTAAAAAGATAATGAAAAATCACCTTTTCTTGTCCCCTAAAGTAGATTCCTCTCTTAAAAGATGGATGTATGAAAGAGGATATTAAATATGTTATAGGTAATCTTTAAAAAATGTAAAAATCCATTCTTAAAAAAGCCGTATATTGTAAAACATTGTTCAGAAATAATTTTAATGTCGAATAGATGGAATTCAAGCACATATGATACAACAATACTCTTTAGTATGTGTGTGTTGAGTGGGTGTTACGAGAGAGAGAGAGAGAGAGAGAGAGAGAGAGAGAGAGAGAGAGAGAGAGAGCGAGCTATGTTGCTGAATTTTTTACGTTCAATAAATAACATGTTTGCGTACTCACTTCGCGAATGTTTTTTTTTTTAAACTGCCCTAAATAACTCTTAATACGGTTGTGAGTGTGAAAGCTACTTTTAATTTTGAATTATAGAAGAATGTATCACTCATTTCAAATAAAATATTTTAATACGATTATAAAATAATTTTAAGAAAACGTTTTTAGCCTAAAGCCTTTTGTTTAATGTTGTATAGCATTAACCACAACGTGTGCAACGGTATTAAAGACATAAAGTAGAGCAAAGGATTCTATTAAAAAGCAAAAGACTGTACATTGAAGGAACGAAATAACTGAAGTAAAACAATATAAGATAAAAAAGAAGATCGATTTATTGGAACGTATTATAGTACATTTACAGCACACTTTACTCTCTTCCTGAACAAACGTGTGAAATGGTACGTTCCAGTCCATCTCTACAAGATATTGCACTCGGTATCGATCGCATACAAATGATACCAAAAGTCAAATAGCGATATTTCGCAAGCATTTTCTTCGCGGCTTAGATACAGCGATTTTTCCGCAATGGTAGTTTTTTCTCTCGTGTCGCCATTAAAAAGGATCTATGGAACCAAGTGTTCGTATGTCTCCATTTTCCCGACGTATTTCAAGATTAACCACGTAAACTCGCGTATGTTGACGGGAAAACGATTGTTTTATACCATATCAAAATAAATCGATGAAGAAAACAAAAACTAAACCGCCATTGTTGCGAAGAATAAAAAATATAATGGGAGACAATGGAAAACTGGTTTATAGATACTTATAAATTACACGTTAAATATAACATGTAAGATATATGTAGATACGTAAAGTATAGATATATAAATTATTTATTACATCTGCATATTAAAATTATAATGACCAATATGACTTTTTTTATAAAAGAAAAGAAAAATAAAAAACAAAATCTGTTTTATTATTTTTATTTGATGTATAATTTATGCTTTTTATAATTTATCATTATTACATAATCTGTTTTTCCGACAATTTCTAAAACGAGAATTTTCTTTAGTAAAATAAACTTCAAAAAAGAATTTCAAATTAATTTATCGTTTATCGTTAGGAAATGTAAAGCTACAATTTAAAAAATTTTTATAAAAAATTATATAACACCTTTAAATGACTGAAATATAATATTGGAAATATTGCGTAGGGAAAGAGAGAAAGAGAGAGGGAGGGAGAGAAGTGTGTAAAGAAGTTCCTAATGAAAACTTACCTGTCAAATGAAATTACGACGAGAGTAAAAACGCTGGAAGCGACGGTCACGTGTGCTACGAAGTTGTTGATGGTGCAATACACCATTCCGAAGGGCCAATTAGAGTTGAGGAGGAAGATAAAGTTGAAGGCGCAGTTGAGCAATGACATCATAAGATCCGCAACGGAAAGATTTACCAGGAAGTAATTAGTTACGGTACGCATTCGCCGATGAGCTGAAACAGAAGTGAAAAATAAGAAAAACCTATAAAAGTCATGTTAACGTTTTTATTGTACTCTTAAATTATTAGCGGAAAAGTTTGATGTTTTAATACCCGTTTTTATCTCCTTCCTTTTTTATTTTCTACTTTTAAATTAAGAACTCTTTGCAGGTGTATTATTGTGACTTTTGTCATTACTTGAGTACAACTGACGGTAAATTTTTCCGCACATGTTCCTGCAAACCCCCACGGATATTAAAATTCTAAACACTTATCGTTGTAAGAAATACGTCCAAGTAGACATTTTTAAAAATGGAACATCTGTACTTGATGTACCTTTCTTTCCATCTCTTTACTATTTATCTTTCAGAAGGTAAGAAGCTTTAAAGAAGTGGAAACCATTAAATTACTAAATTTCATGTCAAAAAACAAAAAATCTAAAGCTTTTACTGACAAAATGCAAAATTGTATGTATACAAATATTTTTTGTTGAACGTCATAAATTTATTGTTCTTTATAATTACCTTGCTGTCAGTTGACATATAATTCTATTTTTGATCAATTTTTCACGAAATAATGTTTTTAAAAGTTATTTTGTTTCAACCGCTAAATACAATGAATTTTTAAATTATGCAAATGATATTTATTTTTAATTAAAACGTATCACATATTTATCCAATATTATTGTACTATTTATAAAAAGTCACAATGTAAATTAATATTTTTATACGGGCCTTTGTAACACACAAGTATAAAATAATATTTTCTAATATTGCGTCGCAATAATACTTTTTTTCCTTTTCGTTTAGAACCTATATAGTGCTTTGTGGCTGAAAGAAAATTGCTATTACGCTTGGGGTATCTGCTGACGATACTTCACAACGCATAAATAATAATAACTGATTTAACCAGGCATGTATACTAAATACTTGTTAAGAGCACCTTGTAAAAGACACTGAATACTTATTCAGAAGAAATAATGTGAAATATCTGTGTTTTTCATCTGCCGTCCAATAGCTTCTACGAAGGACATTAATACGTTAAAAACTTTATCAAGTGGTGTGGTAAGTTTGCAAACTTACGAAAACTTGTATTGTAAAGAGAATAGAACTATAATATATCTTGGTGATACATGGTGACAAAGATTTAGACATAAAATTCCAAATTAGAAATCAGTTATTAGTTTTGTATATTTCTATATCAAAAATATACGCGTAAACACATTCAGATAAGAAAGTTAAAAAATTAGTAAGTTTTAATTAAAATAAATTCTTCTTATATTATTGATAATTATATTATTAATGTGTTTGTGAAAACTTTACTACTTTTATGCGTAAATTTTATTATATCACGTATATGTATACATATTATTTGCATTATATTACATATATGTAGATAAAAACAAGATAATATTATAAAATAATATTATAAAATAATATTATAAAGTAGTCAAGATAATTTGATAACTATTTCCAATTTCCAAATAGGAAAAACACGTTAAGTATTAAATACTGGTGAAACATTAATTTTATACCGAAAAAATGGTTTCTACATTTTAGTACTGGTCCTGTAGCGGACCAATTTTAAAATAACAATGTGATATTAGCCTAATATATGGTTTGGTATTGAGCAGTATTAACCCAGCGTATAGCATCGTTAGATTTTCATGTCAGTACTGAAATTGACAATAGATGTTTGTCGGTCATTGATATTGAACAAGTATACTGCCGGTAGATTTTCGTCTGTACTGAAATTGAAAGATTGTTTGGTAGCACAAAGAGGTACAGGACTCCTTTATCAGAGGGACGCGCGATTCTCTCGTGCATAGAAATACCGCGCAGTGCATTCTAAGTAATGCAACCACTTAAGGCTTGACATCTATTGTATTTTCTTGTGTTCTTGATGTTTTTTAACATATTTAATTCAATCCTTTCCCTTTTACGCTCCTTTCTTTCCTACCATTCTTTCATTATTCTTTTCGTTTTGTTCTTTGGGATTTAAAAAATTTTTCTCGTTCCTCATTACACGGAATGTTAACCGCTTAGTTCCATTCTATTCTTCATGGCTTATTTCTCTCCATCTTTTTCTTATATATACAGGTTATAGGTCACATTCCTGGGAACTATCAAGAAATACATGAAAAGTAAGAAGAAAAAAAATGAACGTTCTTGTGATGGAACGAGCTTTTAAAGATTCTATATTAGAGAATCGCAATATTGAATCAGTATCAATTTTTGGTGCAGTATTATTAACGTTATAGTATTAAAAATGAGCATTATTTGCTATTGTTGCAATACACAATATTGCTATAAATTTTAACATAGTATTATATATATTGCAGTATTAAAATTTATTTTTACTAATGTACATACTATTACAGTAATTTTAAAATCAATATAAATATATGATACTATTGCAAGATGTAGAGAACATGTATCAATTATTGATATGAATTACTGTTATGAATAAATGAATGAGTGAGAAAGAGACTGTAATTCTATACTGTAGCAATATTTCAAATCTTGGCCAATTTATCTTAATATTCTAGTATTACATTGATATTAATATTTAGTGTACTGCGTCGATATTCAATACTAAAAGTTGGCATTAGACAGTATCTTACCAGTATTTTATTTGCATTTAAATTATTAATTAAATTTTTTCTTGTGTAAATGTTTTGTTATTTGTTAGTTTATGACTTTTTATAGTTTTTATAAAAACTCATTGGTATTCTCGACAAATAGTAAATTGACATCAACGCTATCTCTAAAAGAAATCTTCACCGTACATAAATCAAGTTATTAGATTTTTGAAATACAATTTGTCTCTGCCAATCTGAATTTGATTAACGGTGCTTATTTACAATTCAGATAACAGTGGGTACAAATTTACTGACTAGATTTATCTATGTATTTGATGATAATTTTAAAAATATTTATTACTGGAGTCATTTTTCATTGTGCTAATTTTTCTCTGTTATAATGTAATAAAACTTATTTATTTTTTATTAAAGTACTTTAATTGGCCAAATTTTTGTCATGATTTAAGAATGCAAATAATATATGTACATGCAAAGAAAGAGTTTTGTTTACTAAGTTTATAAACAGTACACAGTACTGTTTATAAGCTTAATAAATTAAAAATTATTATTCTACATCAAGAAGTTGTTTGACGCTCTTCTATTCTCGTGTTTTCATGACTTTCCTTTGATAGAAATGTAAATAATATTCTTGTTACACAAATTTGATAGTGATACTTGAGACCACATTGATTGCATGTAATGAGGTATATTGTGTGTACGTAATGTGTGTGTGTGTGTGTGTGTGTGTGTGTGTGTGTGTGTGTGTGTCTTTCTCTTGTTTAAGTACATGTATTTACTTTCAAAGAACTCTTCTAAAATCGATACTTAGTAGTTACATATTAATAACTGTGGTATCTATATCGTAATTTTATTAAAATGTTAGCAATACATCATATATTTTTACATAAAAATTGTACAATTTGACTTTTATTAGAAAATAAAAAATTTTGTTTTTTAAATAATCATAGATTAAAGAAGACTAATTGCATTTAAATTAGATATTGTGAAACTAGTACTAAATGGTAAATTGTTTGAAAATAAATTATGTGTTAAATGTGTTAAATAGATGTAAAATATGTATGTAAAATAGATTAATTAATCAGTTGTCATTATCAATTGTCTCTCTTGTTTTGCAATGAGATTGTCTACAAACATGGATATATGTATATCGATTTTTGAAATTGTAAATTTTTATTAATTATTAACAGTAATTTGCATCATTAATGTGTCCACAAAAGAATAAAGGTTTTATTTTAATTAACAATAAAAGTAATTAACAATGAAAGTAAGTAATATAATTATAGAAAATATAATTTACTATTTCTAAATCAAATACATATTTAATTCTCATACATGGATAAAAACAATAATTAGAAAGCATTTTTTTCTTTTTAATTTACATTTAGTGAAACGTTTTAGTCACTGAATTATGCGAAAGTCATAGTAGAGTTTATGATACTCATCTTTCATAGTCATAAATTATACTACTGACTTTATAACACGATACATTCTAAGTGCAATCGCAAAAAAGAACAGAAATTTAAGACTAATGCGCAACACATTATCATATAGGTAATTACATGGTTTGTGATCGATGCAAAGGTTATATATAATTGTAAATGCAATTTGTACACAAATATAATATAAAAATCTCTTTTATATGAACGGTCATTTCTAATTACAAAATTGATCTTACCTAATTTCTATTTTGGAGACAAAACTAGTTATAAGAATATGGAAGAGAGACAAACTGAATGACTGATTGAACTTTTATTGATATTTTACAGCAAGCCCTCTAAGAATATAAAAATATTGAATAATGGATTTAATGATTACAGAAAGAAAGAGAAAAAGAATAAATACAAAAAAAATAACTAAAAGATAAATAAAAAGAACGTAAGAAACAAATATTGAATGAAATAAAAAATAAGGACGCAGTAATAACAAAATCAAAATAGAGTAATTACAAAAACAAAATGAAAAAAATAGCTTTTGGCTATATATAAAATGCTTGAGATTGGCTCGGCTCTCCCTCCCGTAGATGACAGAAGAGTTAACGTTTAAATATGCATACCTGCTTCCTAAAAGAGAGAAAGAGAGAGAGAGAGAGAGAGAGAGAGAGAGAGAGAGAAACAAGTTTATTTTATAATTTTTTAAAATAAAAATATATTTTATATTTGAAATTTATGTGTATTATGTGTATTATCAAATCAAAAAGAAAATTATTTTAATTTAAATTGTAACAAATAAATTGCATAAAATCTTTTGAGATATTCATCATATATCATATTTTATATTTACAATCCAAATCATCGCCACTCAGAATTTTTGCTACTGAAATTCTTTGCGAAGTTGGTCTTTTAGAAAGTTTATACGAAGTTATGGTTGAGTTAACAATTTGAATATAAAAACGAGGTACTTTTGCTTTATTAAAATTTGTTGATCTGTACAAAAAAGCTTTGTCATCCCTAAAATGATTTGAATATGTATAATAAAATAAGTGTAATAATAAGTAATTATTTAAAGTATAATGCATAAGAAATTAATAAATTAAAATTGTTGTAATAAAGTGAAATATTCGTGCTATTGAGAAGAAACTGCAATTTTTGTTATTTTTTCTAAAACTAAAATTTTTCTCTCAGTATTTATTTATATGAGAAAAATATCAAGAATTAATCTTGAATGTTTTCTTTCAATTTTATTTGTGTTTTGGAATATTATTAACTCAAAAAAACGAGGAGAGTATAAATATTAAATATATTCAATATACCTCTAAATTTCTATGAATAAAAGTGTTATACAAATCGAATATTTAATTTACTATTTTATTTTTCGTAATAAGAAGAATATAATAATATTAATAATGTTAAAAATATAAATTCACGGAGAAAAAAAATCAAGGTTTCTTCAGCAGAATAATAATAGTATTTTTCATCTATCTATGTAAAAGAGTTATAAAAACTATAATACTTTGAAAGTGATCTGTATGGTTGTCTCGACCTTAGCAAATGTAGTTGCTATATAGATGTTACAATCTACTATACTGTAACCATATTATCAGATGACAACGAGGATAGTATGCTATCAGAAACATAATAGAATCTGTTCACACGTAGTTCAGTCAACAACAAATTGGTGTTAAAAACAGAGCAGCTTTACACGCAATTTAGAAGTTTGATGCAAATTGGCAGAAACCTAGCAGAATCTGCTATTAGATTGGCTTATAAGTTATATCGGTAGACTTTACTGGAAGAACACAAGTTTAATACTCATGCGATTACTGCTAATCTGTTGGTCTACTACAAACATTTCGCCGACGGAGATATAAATAATTCACAAGAAGGATCACAATAATACGAGTACACACTTTATTTTATGTGTGAAAATACTTCGCGAGTTATTGGTGCTGTCTATTCTGTTGTGGAGTCAAATTCTTAGCGCTATGCCGTGTAACTATACCTAATAGATCTCTCAATCATACTATTTATTCTATTGCAGATCATATTATGAAACAACCATATATGAGGATATTCTAACTGTTACTTATTATAATGAATATTACTTATCATAAGAACTATGGTTGTAAGAACTGTATGGGCATAATAAACAACTGTATTCAATATAAAATTAATAATAACAAGTAATATCAATATATGTAACTAGAATTTATACATGTTTCTTTTTCAAACATAGAGAATATTGCTGTAATAACATAGCAATTTTTTCTGTGTCTTTAACTTAGACACAATAGTTTGAACTATTTATCGCAGTATTATTATATCTAAATTTAAAATATTAATATTTTATGAAAAACCTTAATTATCTCCATTGCTAAGACGCATGTAAGATTTTGATAAATGATCTTTTCATGAAAAATGATATGTGATAACTTTCCGAGATATACATTTCTCAATTTACGCTATTAGCAGAACAATCAAAATCGACCGTTTGTAATAAACGTAAGCGGATTGCAAGCCTCAATGCAGAAACTTCAACGATGTGGAAATTTATGGTATGACGATTTATGGATTAACGATAATTGCATCAAAATTTGTCAAATGTGTGACTTTAGATTTGTAGAAATTAATGAATGATACTTTTTATTTTTATTTGTAAAATTTTTTAAAAATATTGATTAAAAAAATACCTGAGTATTAATACCAAGAAATAATGTAAATTACTATTTACGCTATGAATATTGGAATGTTAAAAATATTTATAAAATGTAAATTAAATATTGAAGGTAGTGACGGTGACATCTAAGTGACTACAAATTGCTCAATTTGTAGGAAACATGGAATATAAAAAGCAAATTCAATTTAATATAGAAGTAGAGTGAAAGGAGAAACAATGGAAAAGGTAGCAGCTGCAACCAAGATGCCTTGCTTTGAAATTTCTAGTAAAATAAAAATAAAAGAGCTGAAATGGATAATTACAAAAATTGGATTACAAACTTATATTACCAAATAAAACTACAGCATATATGTATCTTGTAAATGAAATTTATGGTAGAATACCTGTTGAATACGATTCCGAAAAGAATATACTTCTTTCTAATTTTGCTGTCTTTTTCTTATTAATTTTATTTGACAAATATAAAAAATAATCGCATTAAAAGTAATAAATTATGAGTAAGTAAATTTTAATAAAATACTTTTACAAAATGTTACAAAATTATATTTCATAATATTGTTTATATGTTTTATTAAAGTTGATATATTTTTATTGTATGTATATAACAGAAAAAGAAGAAAATGAAAAAGCGATAGAGAAAAGGAGAGGGTTATCGAATATCATTTTATTTTTTGACAATAACTCAATAAATATTAATGCGACACAATTCTAACCGCCAATTTATTAGTCATAGAGTTTTACCAATCACCCTATAAATACAAGTTTATTGGATATATACACTGAAAGTAATTTATAATTTTCTAATGTGTTAGTAGAATAAAGTGATCGTGGAATACTAACAACTGATGTCATAAAAGGCATTTTTATTTATTAAAAAGAAAACAAATTAATGATCTTCCGTAGATTTTACACACAAATAAGTGTCACAAAACAAGGTTTTATGAACATTTCCTAAAACATACTTTATTAAAAAAAATTTTCTTTAAATAATGTTTTCGGTTTAACAATTTTTTAAAATAAAACTTATAATTTTTTAACATAATTTCTTTCCTTTTAATAAACAGGGAGATGTACATGGCGGATGACCATATTCCACAATCATAGTCCACATATAATATGACTTTATTTTCCGAATTCGCGCGCGTACACACATTACGATAAACATTAAATGCAATGTTAATCGAAATTCACATTTAAGGCCTTCAAGTTAGACTAAAGTTAAAAAATTGATATGTAACATACTTCTGAAAATTACGTAGAGAATGCATATCTGTGAAAATTTTTGTCACCTGCAGAAAACTAAAATTCATGTTTTATAGAAACACAGAACACTAATGACCAGTAACCATCGTACAATATTTAAATAGATTGTAACGACGTAATTTTAATGTTTGCTCTTGGAATTCAATGGGAATTATACTACGAGAAACATGATATTCCACTACCTCGGATATATTCCGCAATCGCCGTCCTTTCTGTATATATATATATATATATTTTTTTTTTTAAACTTTTCTTATTTCTTCAAAAAATAAACCGTAAAATCGAACTTTTATAGGGGGAACGTAGATCACGGGTAGTTCACGAAAGTATCTTACAATATTTTATGAGTATTGAAAATATCACAATACTCGCCACATAATATCCTTATCATATAATATACGCCAACCACATGTTCTATATTGTGAAAAAACTGGATTAGCTACTTGTTATCCGTTGAGTGCTTTTCCTATTCTTTTTACCAAGAAGTTTATATATATTTACCATTTCGCGTTACTTTGAAAGTATAGCGATGCTGAATGCTGAAGTTTAAAGTACTGCGGTAATTTAATTTTTTCGAAATTCTCGGAGTGGTGCACAGTTAAATGGTCATAAGTAGCATAATTAAGCATTTTCTTAATATGAAATTATAGGTATATATAGAAACGTAAACTAAGCTCTTTTGCACGAATTACAGTAGTACATACTACTATAAGCATTACAATATTCATATAGTATCGTAGTTAAGAGAAGTATTTTAATTTAATCGAAATGATATAATGTTCTCATTATAACAAAATATAGTCTTTGAATTTTAAAAATGTTCATTCTGATTTTTACCACAATGAATAGAATATATATTCAATATATTCAATTTGAAATTAATTCTCATAATGCAATGCCATTATTAAAGCAACTGTCGCCATATGCTTGTTCATTTCTATAATGTGTAACGTTGTCTATTCCAAAATTCTAACGGATATTATTTGCTCATTTAAATTAAATTATCATCTAATTATTACAACCGCATTCTTAATGAGCGAACGATTTGGTCATTTTTTGCATTATCTTCATTATGATAATTTGGTTGAGCCCGACTATGCAGCAAACTACACGGAAGCTATTACGCTTGTGCTTGTCCCACTACTCAACGCAAATGAGCTCTCATGTCACTCGTCAAACATATCTTATCAAGATAAGAATCTTCTACAATCAGCTCATTAACCGTCCTGTTTGAGTACCCGTTTAAACTGATGTGGCTATAATTTGACGCAATAGTTATAGTATGCACTTAGTACGGTTGTGATATTACTGCACAAAAAGTTCAAGTCTTTTTTATAAAGCTCCTTTTTTAATGGCGACCCACATTGGTCCAGATGTTTCAAATTCCGCTCTCAACTTTTCCATTAATGATAATATTTGTTCTCATGTACGGATCTCTTTCTTAAATAAAAATATACATTTAATTATCCTTCAGTACGCTCTTTTTGCATAAATTTTCGTGAAATTATGTTGTAATAAATGCAGACAGTTATTTATATATTTAAAATGAAATTAACTTTCCTTAACGGCTGTCTTTCATATACAAACGTATTTTATTGAATTTATTTACGCTTATTTAATAAACAGATATGCAAATACGTTTTGAAATGATATCGAGATAATTATATTAACATACAGTTATGTCGTAGTTATTTTGTAGTTTACCTTCTAATTTCTCGTAGATTTATGATGTGCATTTCAAAGTTATTTTATTATACATATATTTATTCAAGTTCATGAAATATTGCTTTAGAGAAGTTTCACATATATACTGTCTACCATTTCGAAGATCTACCAAAACTTTAGAAACACACGTTTCTCAAATAAAAAAATTGCAATGTAATATATAAACATTTTTGTATAAAATACAACTTTTTTTAAATTATTTCAGAATATTATCAAAATAAGCCAAGTTAGATATTTCACATGTTTTTCAAAAAAACATCGATAATACAATATTAATTGTTCTTAAGACTGATAGTTGTATTATTGAATATCAGCAAATCATTTTGTCTTTAAATATTACAATATTAGTATGTGTATAGTTATAAATTTCAAATGCTATTACTACGCACGTACGACTAAAGTAATATTGACATAACAAAAGTAAACAATCACTATGTAAATTATACATGTGGTATATCTATAACATATGTATTTATATACATATGAATATTTTGGATATTATTAAAATTAGTATAATGTATTATAAATATCATATTTTAGTACAATATTTATAATATTTTTGTAACAATATTTATCAGTTTTATTAAACTTTTTATTATTTTCATATAAGTCAATTGATTTTTGTTTGTACTTTTGTAAGAGTTTGATATCTTTTTATATTTTTTATTAGAAAGGACATAAATAGTTAACTATAGTTGAAGTCTAACAGCGTTGACAAGTCGGCCACAATTTCCAGAAATGTGAAACTAATGGACTAATAAATAAATTTTAACGGACGTAATACATGTGTTTCAAAGCTTAACGCAACAGTCGTCACCAATATATATTTTGTCCATTTGCAAACGCCAATTTCACTTATTGATCGAATGTGTGCTTCAATGAATATTGTATTATAACTCGCGGTCGGAACAATACTAAATTATATTTGACGCGATAAATATTAATTACACTTGATTTACACTATTTGAAGTTACAACTTGTTTCGGATATGTAAGATTTAACAAAAGAACAAATTTTCTCCAAACACATGAAATGATCCCCTTACTAACATGCAGTTTGGTGCTCGGGAGAGAATTGCGTTCTGTTTTTTTTTTTTTTTTTTTTGAGGACTCATCTGTTTCAACGGTCGCTCTATTTGGAGCAAACTAAGCGCGAACTGAGTTTGAGATGGCCCTATAGTGGATGTAAATTTGTGAACAAAACTCCGCAAGAGCTTTCGACGGAAGTACTTGTAAAATTGAAATGTTAATGAAATCAAATATTTGTCAGACAGGAATAATCATATTTTAGTTCTACACTGGTATGTATGCTTGAAATTCTGAAAAAAAAATTTGAACGTTATACTGAAATTTCAACCAATGAATAAAAGTTGCATTGATTTTCAAAGAAAATCAATTTATATTTGCTTTAGCGAACAAAAATACTATTGAAAAAAATTTGATTGGTAGTTAAAATAATGAAGTTTACATCATTATTTCAAACTGTAACATTTTGAAATTTTCTTTTCAAATACTTTTCATTGAATAGATTAAGTAAATGCACTTGTGTATTATTGCATTAATAGATATGACGCATATCGTGCGTGCCGCTGAATTAATCAAAATGTTAAACGTACATTAGGTAATTAGAAGTGCTCTTGGCGTGTGCGCGCGGAAATTGCATATAAAATCGTAATTAATTGATATATTATCTGGTTATGAGCTAGAAAGAAAAATACTGATTTCATTAGGTATATATAACGTATAATATATGCGTAATGTAGAGTATTAATACGTTTTTATGAAAGATTCAATTCACGTAAAAATATATATTAATGGTGTCATTCTTTTTCTTTCACAAATTCACTATTAAGCTTGTGTAAAAAAAGGATTTATTAATTTTTTTATAATATCTATTAAAAATTGTATTATATTTTTGATAGACATAAAGGTTTGTTGTATTTTATTAACACTTTTCGTATTTTACTATACTAACACTATTTTTCATTTCACTATTTTTGCTTTTAACATTCGTGTTCTCTTAATAGAAATCTCTGCGGTTTTGGATGATTTATTTGTTTCATTACTTGTTGGTGTAGAAGATTTTCAATTTTCGCAGGTTTATACTACAAATTTACTAGTATTGAACTAAATAAAGTTGTATACGTAGCCGCGAGTACAATCGTATTTGTCGAATCCTTATTCCGCGGAAGTTCGACGTGTCACTCAACGAGGATAAAGTTTCATTAATTCGATGTCTCCGTAATCACATTGTTCGACCACGACAGCGGATAAAATAAAACGACTTCCTCTCTTTCTTTCCTCTCCTTTTCTTCCTTATTTCTATTATTAAATTTTATTATTTATACTATTAATTTCTACTATTAAAATAGAATATTTTATTTAAATGAGTTATTATAAATTTTTATTATAAACGATATATATAAATATTTAAATATGTATTTGCTTCCTCTTTTTAGAAAAATAACCTTTAGATTAAAAATAAACACTTATTTTTTATATAAATAAAAATCATAAAATTGTAAATTTTATGAAATTGATTAATGTGTATTTATAATTTGAATAAATATATAAACATGACACAAACTTCCAAAAATATACATCAATAATAATTTATAGAAATAAATAGCACAAATGAAATTGACAAACAATAAGACAAACAATTTGACTAATTTCGTACATTTCGAATAATTCGTAATTGTATCTTCTGATAACAAAATGTTCCAAAATAATATCAAGCAATGCGAATTTTGCCAACAAAATAGAAACGTGCTCTTTCCCTGGATTATAATTATTTCGATATTATGGTGCACGCTTTAATAACATGTGTTTGAAATTCTGTAACTAATATGACGTTATTTTGAAATTCTATCGAAGAGACTAAATCATCTACGTAAAATTCATATCATTCGAGAGAGATTGAATATGTATTTAAAAAAGTCAGTAGTATATTAGCTCCGAAAACATTGGTATGCATACGATGATGAAAATAACTGAATTTGCGCATGTTCCACATATCTTTGATAAGGGTTTGCGTCTATAAATTACAAGAGTTTTGTGGGTCAGAATCAATAGCGAAATGAATTTCAATCCGATCTCCTTTGGGTATTTTAAAACTTTTTCTAACATATTGCTGAAAATATATCAAATTTGTACACAGAGTAAATTACTTTCTTTCAGATATTACTTACGGGTATATAGTCAATCTGGTAAATATCAATTCCCCAAGCAGCAGACGATGTTTTTTAAATAGTTTTTACATATTTATAAACGTTATATTGAAGAAAAAATTTTAAAAAACATTTAAAAAATGTTTGTTTATTTAGTGTGAGTGCATCAGAAACAAATAATCAACAAATATTGTTATAATAGCACAATATTTGCAAAATATAATTTGTTAGAGGCATTGAATACAATCTTTCTTTTTATTAAACAAATTACACGTGTCATGTAGATCTTTATATATGATTATATAATATTTTAATTAAAATTTTATTAGAGAGAAGATTTTTGCGAATAAAATAACCAATAGAAAAAATTGAAAAAGTAATTAAAAAAAAATAAAACTTGACATACATATTAATGAGTTTAAAATTTTAAAAATAATTATTTTTGTATACAAAATTTTATTTATATTGATCTTTATGGAAATTTTATTTATATTCTGATCTTTTAACAAGTAGATGTTTTAATAACAAGTGAATATTTAATCGCAACATTTTATGTTATCAACAACAGCATGTATAATGCAATGGCTTCACAAATCGTCATACATTAAGGTACAGGCAAAAAGTGAGCGATTTTGTTTGCATCAAAAAGCATTTTGAACTTTGAACACATGTTTTTCTGGAATGGATCGTCGTGACTGCAACGCTGCTTAAAGCTCCTCCTTCGTCACGATTCACCTTTGATATATTCTCAGCTATTACTTATCGCGACAAAGCACAGCTTCGCTATTACAAATCCTTCTTTTCCGATGCGGACTAGCTGCAGGATCTGTATGTCTAAGAAATACGGTTGCTCGTTATATATGTAGCTAGATTTCTGTGAAATTTTATGTTTGTGCCATGCTGGTCAAGGCTCTTAATCCGCCGAGCCGTTGAAGTTTTCCCACTATGTGATCGATAGAAACTTCCTCGGCCCTACTCACTGAGTATTCGCACAGTCGAAAAGTTTCATCACGAATTCCTTCTGGCTGTCGAAAGGCATCGGAAATGGTGCGTAAAACATCGCAATTTCTTTGACTGATAAATTTCCGCTCGTAAATATACTTTCTCTTTGTTGTCGCGTCGAGGACGGATTGGTTTAGCACGTGCGCAAAGGGAAGACGAATGACGTTGATGGAGCAATAAATTTCACTCGAGGCAATTAATTTTATGATTTTTTTATTGATAACATGTGACTTGTAAAGTACAAATTCAATAATGCTTTGCAATAGCATAAAAGCAATCTGTACTTGAAAAATTAAAAACTTTTGTATAATACCATTATACATAAAAGTTTCAAACTTTTCCACAATTCAATCGTAGAAAACTCCTATTCTAATCTGTTATTTGATTCGGAGTTAAGTGATATTTATGGGCAATAATGAAAGGCTTTATTGGGTGTGTTGGGTAGAGATTTAATTTTTGAAACAAACACGCACAGCTAATATTATTACACGTATCGTACGCGTGTTCGACAAGGTCGAAATTCAGCAGCACGACTGCCTAATTTCTGCTAGTCGCTCTCAAGCTATCGAGCAGTACGCTATATTATATTCTCATACATTATTCTTGTTTCCGTTAATCGAACGATGTTCAACACGAGTTTGATTTTGCTTACTGAAAACATTATTCGCTCACGAAACATTCACGCTATTATTATTGATATGTTATATTTGTATATATATACAAGTTGTGCTGACTGTGAAATAAACGTTAGTTCAAAGAAACTATCGTGTTCGACTAACATTGCTTCAATACTCGTGAGATCTGCTCCAACAGGGTGATATGGAACGCTATTGAGAGATATTTATATACTTTGTATAGTTAAGCTTCATTCTTTTAACAATAATTTATATATGACAAAATATATTAGTATTATAAAATTTTTAAGTATGTTAAGATTTTTTGTATCGTTTGTGGCATTTTAAATATTTTAAGTAGTGACTGTCTTTCGGCTTTATAATAAAGGAAAAGGTGGTCTCCTATTTACATTTTGTATAATTTTTATTAATAATCAATATTTTAAATTGAAAACTTAACGGTTACATTTATCAATGAGTTGTTCAATTGATTCTAAACTCAAGTAAAATATCATATAATATTATTTAAGTGTTGTAAAAATGTGACGACATTGTATAGTGTTAAAGAGAAACAAAGGTAATAATGAGACATTTTTCACAAAAATAGATTTAAAAACTTGATTTTACTTTAACAAAATAAAGTGTTTTGATGTTAAATTAATATTTACTCAAAATAAAGAGAAAGTATTGCAGAATATATTCCAATGTATGTAAATATACATAACTTATTCCGCATAAAAACTGCAGTATTGAAAATCTATAATACATGTAATATAAATTATATAAAATTAATGTTAGCAATAAGACTACAATCAAGCGAATAAAATGATAAATAACAGTAAAAGCACTTAAGTTATACATATATTTGTGTGATACACTTGTGTGAACGCGCTCAAGTTAAAAATAATGAGGAATCATCTAATAAGAGAGTTATTATATCTACAAGAGTCATAATACTATTGTACTTTTTCTAATTTTACGGTTTTTCTCGTTATACTTTTTATTTTTTTATATTTACCATTTATTACTATTATTATTATTAAATGTTATTTATTTGTATTAATTGAGTCTCTTGTCTTCCATTTGTTTTAGTAAATAATAATTATTTTTTGTTTATATAATAATTGATATTAAATTTATCGTTACATCACATTAAACAATTATTTATGGTGTCACTTTCAGATGCCGTTTTTTTAGTCCATTTATTTCGTCTTATCAACTGGTGTGGCCGACACATATTCATTTTTTAAGATGCAGGAATGATATTGTGTTATATGCTGCGGAAAGTGTGAAACTAGTTTTAGATGTTTAATATTTAAAAATAATCTGAGAATGTCGTGTAACTTTGTGTGTGGCAAAGGACTAGTGACAGGTCGCGAGTTTGAACTCACACATTCCAGAATATACGCTGATTTTTAAATTTGTAATCTATAGCAGGAGTCACAGAGGAATTCTTCAGATGTAGGTGACTGAATCCTTCCCATATTGCTGCTACTTCTAAAGATAATCTGAACTGAAGGCTGAACTGACGGCTTAAAATTGGTAGACCAAAAAGTATGCATTTAAAATAAACTTTGTTCATTGATTAAATTGTTTATTAATATTTGTATTTGATCCGTTTTCATATTAACACATCCTTCCTAACTATTCTTTTATTTAACTTCTCTTTTATTTTTGTTCTATATTTTTGTTTTAATTATATAATGGTATATACTTTTATATAAATTGCTTTACACTTAGATAATTAAATTAAATATTATGTATATATAAGTAAATAATGTATTATTTTTTTATGAAATTTATTTATTATTATTAGTATTTATTGTTAAAACATACCGATATAGTTCAATAAATAAAGTAATACCCATTATTTTTCAATACTTTCCTCTACTTTTCAAGCAAATTATACATTCCAGCTGACAAAGAACAAAATGTCTTTTTTTGCGATGAATTTATCAAGTTATTTTCTTATTTCTTCCAAATTTTTTTGTCAGACAGAGTACACTGCAGCGAACGGAACAGATAAGGCGCTATGTCTGGTGAGAATATGCCAGGTGCTGTGAAACATCCCAGCAAAGTCCCAATAGCGTATCTTTGACCAATTTACCCACACAATGTCGAGAATTGCAACAATTTGATTGGGCAAACGATCTGCACTGGGAAAACTTGAATAGGATGTTGTACAGTATGCCATGGATATAGCACCTTCAAATTATCGTTTGTTTCGTTTGATGTAGTTTACTTTGTCTAATAAAAAATTTAGAAAAATTAAAAAAATAAGAATTTTTCAAAGAATCTACGAAGAATCTATAATTTGTTTGAAAGATGGAGGAATGTATTGAAAAATAATGGGGATTATATTTATCATTACACCACATCGATATTTCAATAATAAATACTAAGTTTTATAAAAAATAATGGATTATTTATTTTTATAGAGAAAAGCGGTTTAATTACGAACATTTAAGCAGAAAATCAAACCAAACAAAAATCGAATAAAATACAAGTTTTTTGTTTATTTATTATTATACACATATTATAAATTATTTGTATACAAAGTATTTATTAATTATTATAATCAATTTTGATAAAATTTAATATAAAAATCAATTTTATAAAAAACTTAATATAAAAACGGAATCCTTGATGTTTGTGATTACCCCAACTACCGTGGGATAATCACGAACGCGACATAGGGCAATCATGAACAGAGAACTAATCACATCAGATGGTCAAATATCATTATTTTACGCACAGAGTAAACTGCAGCAGCTTTTCCGAAAGGTAATTTCTCACATCTTCTAGATTATATTTGGTTTCGACTTTTCTTTTCCTGAGAAAAAAAATTTTGATTACGTATAATTATTCATATTTACATATAAAATATATGTAATAAGACATATTTTTATGTATATGGATATATTTTATATATAATTATATATAAATATATATGAAAATTACATAATAATTACGTATAATTATATATAAAAAATTGTTTTCTGGATATAATTTCGCATTCATAATAAAAAGATTCATAATTATTGGAGTTTAAAAATTAAACTGAAAAATAATTTATTGACAAACATTTTAGGTTAATGATGTTTGGGATTGCCTTATCCGATTTGTTCGTCATTACCCCACGTCATAAAAATAATAAAATAATTTCTTTTTAATAAATTAGGACTATGCTACGAACAAAACATTGCTCATAAAAGTGTTTGATTTGACCTTATTTTATCTTTATTAAAGACAATTTGTATTATTTTTACAACAGCAGTTACATGCAATTTAATTCAACAAATTACTTGGAAAAGGATGAAAAAATTTAATTATATTTATTTTGAATGATGTGCTCAATTTCACGCTACTACTGTTTGTTTAGCACTGTATGAGAACTGAGCTATTAATCAGTAAAAAGAAAAAAATTGTTTTCTTTCCCTAACATATCGTTATTGCTGCGTTCACGATTACATCATGTTCATCTCTATTCCACTTTCCCATACCTAATATTTGAACAAGAAAAGAAAGTGATATCAAATATTGCATCGAATAAATTTCTCAATATCAGAACGTTTGTGTGTGATTATCGAGTTTGTCGAGTGATTCTCTGCTTTCAAATATTTTCAAGGTTAATCAATAATGTGCTCTTAGTTTTCTGTTTCTTTCTTTTTGGCTATTGCTTCTTCGTACAATGTTTTATCGAAATTGGTCAGCATAAAAGTTGGCGAACTCCAACAAGGACAAGAAACATGACAAGAAACACAATTGTCGATAAAATATTGCGCGAAAAGGCGGCAGGCAAAAGAAACAGAAAGTAAGGAGCATATTGCAGATTAGCTTTTATAAGTGTATCTGATTGTAATATGATTATACGTAGCGCACATACAAGACTACGCACACACGAAAACGCGCATGTGTACACACACAGACACAGACACACACATGTGCACACGCAATATGTAAGCGACAAATTCTATCACACGGCCAGGAAAGTCGTCTCATAGCACGATGTTTGGCTAATCACAATCGATCAACTTCACAACTTTATTAAAGGAATACTTGGTTCGAGAAAAGTTTAACTAATAAGCTTCTTAGTTATTGGAAAAGTAACGGAGATATATTATATTATATTAGTCAAGTTTATAAACCTCCAATACGTGGTTTTTAAAGTCTAATGCAATATACGTATAAAGATAAATGATGTACATTTTCTGAGAATTGAAAATATTGATGCTAATAAAATTTATAGTTTCTAATGCGTTCAAAATTTTCTCAATGAATGTTATATTAATTTAACTTTAATGCAAATTTATATGAAAGTAATTATAGGCATTAGAGAAATAATTAGAGAAATTTTGTTTATATTATCACCTACGTAAACATCATACGCACATATTTGATAAAAACTTATATTATTTCTCAATCTTTTTCTGTTATACCTATGATGAAATATACACGAGCCCAGGATCAAGGAAGAAAACTTCTCGTGATATTCAAATAAACATGATCCACGGTAACTACTAGCAATTCAACAGCTAACTACCAATCGTCGACAAAATATATCCATTACTTTCATTTACTTTAAATTGTTAAGTAAAGTAAAATGATGCAAATTACCGTTGCATAACAATGTTATTTGGAACGAAATTACGTATCTTCATGGAGTCTACATATTTGTTAAGTGCAACTCTACATAAACACGTAGTTAACTAGTTGTACAATCGATCCTTGCACTTGGCTTCACAAGAGTTTCACTACTATACAGGTCTCTGAATCTATTAGTCTTCCGCAGCCAAGGAAATAATAGTTTATACAAAATGTCATGTGCATATGTGGGTGTATATACATATATACATATATACACCCACATATACATGACATTTTGTAACTATTATTTCCTTGGCTGCGGAAGACTAGCAAATTTAGAGATTTGTGAAACTTTTGTGAAGTTAAGTGAAAAGATCGATTGTACAATTAGTTAACTACGTGTTTATGAAGAGTTACAACTATTTTTGTAACTATTTTTTCTATATGGCATAAATATTAAAAAAATACATATTAAGATTGAAAATGTATATATTCATTAACATTATATTTTCATATAATTTTATTTTATATTTATTCTCAGTGTTTTACCGAAAGAAGTATTATGTTCTTATTAAAGAACATAATAGAAAAAAAATATTCTAAAGTGATCACGGTAGTACAAAAAACGCTAGTCAGTGGTGTCTGATTGCGTTTTTAAAAGTTTGGGCTTTAAAAAATGTGAAAAAATTTTTCTACATTTTTTCCATATTAAATATAATTTTATAATAATGCGATTCAAAGTGGTTTTCACTTTTGTCATACGTGCATAAAAAGTTCTTTTGAATTAAAATATATAGTCGAAGATAAATAATTATTTACCAAATAAATCAATGGTAAAAATTGATAATTTTTTAAATAGTGTAATGGTGTCTGTTTCAAAAAAATTTAATTATTTGATAAACTAACATACTGATAAAAATCAATAATTTCATTTATGAAAAATAGGAAAAAAGTACACAAAATTGAGAAAAATTTTTATTTGCAAAAATATTAGTATTTTATTATAAAATTGTTCACTTAAAAGGTTTTTATTACATTTTATCACATTTCTAAAAGCAAAATCAGTTTTACGTCAACCACAATGGCAACGTGTCATCGGCAACGCTGTGTCGTAAAACAAATTTTGCGATCGTTTGCGTCAAGATGACAGAATTTCTTCTACAGAACTTTCTATCATCTTGCTGTTGATTTGTTTTGAGTGTCTATATTTATTAATAAAAATAATTTTTTATTTACATTACAATCATATTTTTTGCTATTTGCAAAAAATATAATTTATTTAATACATACACAAGAAAAAACTTAACCGGTACTGGGAATTTACTGATGGCCTCAGTTCAATTTTCACTTGTCACTATACGAAATACGACTGACAAAATGTAGCGTTATTTGGTCGATAAATTTACACTATAACAACATTTTTGAAAAAGGGAGTCTGTTCCGTTTACCTCTCTTGTAACAAATAATTTAGAATTGAAAATTTGCTGGAGTTTTCAAATCTCCCATGTGACCACAGCGGGTTAATATGTTATCATGTGTATTCTGCATAACTAAAACATTGTAAAATAATAAATATATTGTATATAAATATATTTTATATATATAGTTATTCGGTATATAATTTAAAATAAATGAATGAACAAATAAATATGTATATCTGTATGGACTTCATGCTAGATTGTGTCGTTTTAAAACAGGAGTATTTTATTACAATAAATCTTTTGTGGACAATATATTTATATAGTACTGCATAACGATGTGTATATATCTTATTCAAGATTTTATAATACACATACTCTTGTTATTGCAAGTTATAATTATATTGGAATATAAAATGCTACACGTACTGTATAAACGCAACCTCTGCGGATTCGCGGCAATTTCTAAAGGTTGCGGAAACGTTTGAAAAATAAAAACGCAACCAGTACCGACATAATGGTTTGGTTTATTCAAATGCTAACTGGTAGATATATATGTATGTAAATTGTAAATGCTGATAAGCATCTATAATAATACAATAGCAGTTTCAAAAAACAGAGAAAGAGAGAGAGAGAGAGAGAGAGAGAGAGTTTTAATTGTGCGGAGGCGGTAAACTGCTTTAATAAAATACGTGCTGGGAAATTTAATATACATTTACGTGTTCCTTAAAATAGCATATATTTATGTGATTATTGATTTGTATTATAATATATGTGAAATAATAACATTAAAAGTTTATCAAAAATTGGTCAATAAAATGCAAGTTTATTCATAAGATGCTATATATAGATTTTTCTATTTGTCAATTTTAAAATTTACAAACTATGTTAATTCATGATCGTTTATTATATAACATAAAGTTTATGTATCCAAATAATATACATAAATAATACATAAATGAACTTTGTGTGTATGTACGCGCGTGCATTGATGTGTACATATGATGCATGTGTAAAAAAAGTAACATTTGTTAATAACCGATGATATATCGTAAATAGATCTTGTATGCATTTAGATGAGGAGTTGATAAAGAATATTGATATTAAATATTTGTCTTTAATAATTTTATTTCACCATAAAAATTTATATTGACTCGATAAAGATTTGTAATTAAAAATAATGAATGTAAAATGTGTAATACTCAAACGTTTATAAAAGAGATAAAAATTATTTTTTGAAAATTAAAATTTGCAAATTTAAAATTGTCATATTATTTTTATAATTAAGCTCTCTTTGGAAAAGATATTTATCGAAATTTTTTCAAAGGATTCCGCACGATTTATACGAAAAAAAAAAAAAAAAAAAACGTTTTTAGTTGATTTGCTTAAATTTTTTATATGTTGTATTACTTGCATTGCTAATGAAAAACCTCAATTTTTAGAACATTTTTATGTCTAGTTTTGGAATTAAAAATATTTTAAGGTTTCTTTCATGACATCGGCTCATATGTATACCTACACATGTAAAAAATTCAAGCAAATAAACTGGAAATGTTTTTTTTTATATAAATTGTGCGGGGTCCTTTATCTAATATTTTATGTTTTTTAACGTGTGTAAAAATGTATTTCATATAAATAAAATTAATAAATATTTCAAATTTTTAATCAGATAACAGACTTACATATTTATATGTATTTTATTTGTACGTTTGTACGTACAAATCATTTGTTATAAACTTTATGCAAAAATATATAAATCTGATACACGGCTTGTATAAGAAATTATGGTATACCTTTATTAATTCACAGAGTGAAAACGAATTGTGCTTGTTTCCTCTGGTTAAGAATGCTTGTCACGTAGATATGGATTAAAATGGTCAAATATACGTATACATGTAACAAAGGACAATAGCTTACATAAAAAATTCAAAATATGAGATCAGCATCGATTATTTGTAATAAATAAACGAAGTCTTTTTGAGTATAAATTAGTCTTTTTAACTTATTATTATACTGTCAATTTCAAACAGGTGTCTTGTGAAATATTAATATTTTGAAATTTATTATGATGCATTTTTATCAATTATTGAAAACAATAGTTATTATTAAATTTCTATTACTATAAAATTAATTAATTAATTTACCGGTTGTTGTTGACAGATATTAATTTATCTACTGTTACAATATCTAATTCAAGTGCACGAAAATTGGTAACTCAACACTTTCATAGAATATATGTGTAATATTATAATATCGTAATATAATATATATTGGATTATTTTAAATCGACATTCAGTATCCCACAAGATATTTCTATTCAGGTAGTTGTATTTCTGTTTGGGTAGTTGTCTGTTGTACAGTCTTATGTAAAACTTATATAAGTGTTATGAATGTAACTGACAAATTGTTCTTGTATGATGTAGGCGGTGTGACATGTTTTATCGTATAAAAAGATTTACCTTGCTTCATGTTCTATTTATTTTTATCGAGTGTCTATACCACTATCGAGAGAATGGTTTTCAACATAAAATGCATAAGGAATAAAATATTCAGTAGCCTGAGTTAAACGATTGAATACGAGTATTTCACAAAATTCAAGATAATGTTTGTAATACATGATAATATAAAGAAATTCTTGACATTTTTGAAGAAATATTAATTTAGGATTTGTTTATGCGATTATTTTGAGTGCTAAAATACTTACACAAATATATATTTGATTTTGAATAATAAAACTATAACTATATTTTCTTTTTCTTTGTGTTTTTTTTTGTTTTAAAAATTATTTAAGAATAAGTATTCAACTAACTTCAAAAAAATATACAATGTTATTAGAACATAAGCAAGTAATTAATCTTTCAAATAATTTCTTCGTAAACGTAACAAGAAAAACAAATACAATAAATTTAATTATTTTGATTAATTTCTAAGTAGCGTACTATTTTCGTTCATGATATTGTTATTTATAGGAATATAAATAAAGTATTTTTATGCTAAACGTTACGATATTTGTATTTATGTACGATATTAATTATAAAATTTGAATTTTATAATAATAAGTAATTTTCTTTTATAGTATGTGTTATTTAAAGAAGATTATTCCTTTTTATACGCTTACCTAATTCTTGTATATTTAAATATTATTTAATATACATTTAAAAGCCTTGAATACATTCTTAGTTTCCTAAAAGTTTTATTCGATCAATTATTTCAATCTGTTACATTTTCTGATTAAATATGATGAAAATAAATTTAAATGTTATTAATATGATTAACGTAATATATAGATACTTTGAGAGATTATTCGCGTTAAATAGGTTGTATATTTAATTCTAATTTCTTAACGTTGCAACTCACAAAAAATTTGCAACCAATACACGAAGCAGTGCTTTTTGAAATTATATTATATATTTACGTTATATTTTTTGCTAGTGCACGAGAAAGGAAAAAAATTGTATATAGTTAGAGCTTTGTTATGTTCAAAACCGAATATATATATGTATGTGTACATATAACTCGCATATAAAATAAATTATTACTTTTCTAAATTATACATCTATATCTCATTCCTTTATAATACATATAATATATATCTACCTTGTTACGGATAATTAATTGAAGCAATTAACAATTAGGGAAGCTTGAATTTAATTTCAAACATCTTTCGGTGTGAACCAAAATTTTAACTATCAGATAATTTATACACGAGAGTATTAAAGCGTAAATTTAATGATGAAATTTTTTATTGTAAAAGAACTTTAAATATTTTTTTGTATATATTTATAGTAATATTCTTAAGTAATAGAGTTTAATTATTTTTATTATTATTTTTATTATACATATAAAATTATGGAATAAATTAGTAAATTGTATACTGTGATATTTTTCGTAAGAATACGAGTGCGACAAAACTAAAATGAATTATAGTAATTACATGCGTCACACAAACTACAGCAACATGTATATACACAATAATCTTATAATGAATCAGGTTTGACTTTTATTAAACTCCTTGTCAATATCTAACATTTGCATGTAAAAGAAAAACTTAGCATTTTAAAAAGTAAAAAAACGAGTTTAAATTTAAAGCTATTAATAAAGAAATTATGGACACATACATCATATATATATCAACGTCACACAAAAGAATGCAGATATATAAAGCATAAAATGTCGAGAATTTTCATATTAAAGGAACATTATTCTATTTGTTTGGGAGAATATTATCTGCTTCACGCAATTTGTTAAATAGTATCATTTTGATAAGAAATTTACAGCAATCACTGCTTTTTTATATGTAAATATTTAAGGAAATCTTTTTTTTTCAGGAAAACCAGTCAAGTAGTTTACTTGATAATTACTAGATAATTACATGTTCAATGGTAGCAATTAAATATTGTTAAGGATTGATAATCAAGATTTGTTTCAGTCTGTCTTGCGTTATCTTACTTTCTATACGTAGACAATAATTTTTGTAAATAAAACATTATGTATATATAAATTAAACATTGTAATTGTATACAGAAAAATATTATTAAAAATTTTAGTTTTTAAAGGATTGTTTAACAAAATGTTTACTTAAGCAATTTTGTAATAACATTTAATTATGTACACGGAAAAAGAAGTAGCTGTCGTAGCTAAAAACTGCGTATGCTAATTAAATTACGTCGTAATATATGGACAGCTAATATCTAATCTGTGATTTTGATTGAAGAGTTTAGCTATCTGATACACGAATTTACCTACAGAAAATATTTGTTTTATCCAAAATATACTCTGTAGCTAAAAATTATTATGGGTGACTACATTAATTAGCTACCAAGTGTATTACCTACGTATCACTAACACGTTGGTTAGTGCCGATAACTATTTTACTATTGCTATACGATATGATTCTGATAATACGATGCATGTTTTGCTACTTTATTAATGTATTAGGAAAAACAGCAAATCGTTTTGCTGTAGTTCATAAATTTATAGTTACGACAGCAAATATAACCTTAGCAAACCATGGTTAGCTATAACAGCGAAAATATTTCTTTCTGTGTAAAAAATATTTTACCTTGATGCTAATTTTATCGCGCTTATTATGTGTGCAGTTTTAGCTTATGCACTGTCTACAACTAATTTGTAATAATAAAAATTGAATTGCTGGTTGCAAGGGAAAAGTATACAACGGTTGTTGCAACAGAAAGATTTGAGTGAAAAAGTTTCATTTTAAAATAATCTGTATTCATAGGAACGCTACTAACTAAGCAGAAACTTCTTGTGCATGCTATATCACGTTTATACAATCTGTCTTCTTACCAAGTACGATCCACATAACGATAATATTGCCACCAGTTGAGACCAGCAGTATCACCGCAAATATCAAAGACCAGAAGAGCTTTTGCCACCACGGCAAATCAAATGGCCGTTCCTGATTAACGAGGATGCAGTCAAAGAGCATCTGTCGTAAAGCATCACGCCTAGTTGACTTGTTCAACGTCTCTTCGATAAAATAACGGATCTCACTGAGATTTAGTTTTAATAGCAGTGTAACATTACGCTCAAAAGTCGACGCAGTGCAATTGTACAAATGTTCCAGATTTAGGTTATTCATATTTGTAAGTTTTGTCTTTGACGATCGTATGGAGAGTCCCACAGCTTTGTTCGATCGTTATCTCGCCGTTCGCTTCCTCCGAACGGCACGTTAAATCGATTTTGTGAGTTATTACCGATTTCCGCCGACGTGACGCACAATGAACTGGCGAGTAACTATCATTTCATATGGCTTAATCTGATTGTTCGTCTCTTATTGGAACTGTGGGCATGTAATTGATACGAATTTGGCGTTTGATCAAAAGTCTCATAAAGTTCACTGTATAAGCGGTGCACTTGTTATTAATAATTTTCTAGTACAAAACGTGCTCAATACATTTTATTCTTATTTGGTTAAATGTTTCTGTTTAACCTTATCCATTGATCTAATTAGATTGTCTTTAACGTCGCGTCGGAATGAATGCGAAATGATTGTATCTCGCTTTATTTTGCCGGAGATTCGCGGATATCTATCTCAATGAGCACTTGGAAATTTACATTATATTAATTGGATCTGCTTTATCTTCAAATACATTTTGCAAATTAGTATTTAACTATTTTTGGAAACTTTTAAATATTTAATGCTTCCTTTAAATTCTTTTTTAACTTTATCGCATTAATTGTATAGTATCTTTTAAGTAAAACAGCTCTTTTGATACTTTGCATTAATATTTCGTTGCATTTTTTGATATCACCATGCACTTAAACACTTTCTTCGAAACGCGCATCAAACGACCGCGCAGTGAACGATAGCTCTGCTGTAAGACTTCTTTCCATTACTAAAATGCGTCTTGCACTTATTGTACACTTCAGAAGCACATTATTATTTATAACCAGTACATTTTCTTCTCAGTTGTTAGAAGGTGCAAACTGCTGAGTACACAATCGTTTCAAAATCATTATCACTGGCGGTGACAAACGATAAAGTTTATCAGGTTGCGTCCGAGGACATGACAATACATGTATCCGCATGTTTGTCGAATCTTGATTGTCTCTCGCAGATCAAAACCTGTCATTTATGTGCGCGCAATTTGTCGATCGATTCGTCAATAATAGGCATTATTGTCGCAGAAGTATTGGAGACATTTGCGCTCGCGCGTATCACGTAAATGATGTCTACATTTCACAAATGATCGTCCGTCAGTTTACATCGTTTCGTCAGACTGGATCAAGCCGATGTACCGTACCGAAGAACCCCGTCGGCGATACTGAAAGGCTCAAAAGCGCGTTCATTCAGTGGTGCGTGCGCACCATGAGCATTCTCGCACCCCTTTCCTTCGTAACGTCACCCACCACGCCGAGACTTTCCACTTGGGCACAAGTGTCAGCTGATGGGAAAATACGCGAGTGTCTGTGCCGATTTGCGCCGGATATCAGCACATTCGCCGATTTATGATAGCTATTGCTCAGGATAAAAGCTGAAAGACTTGCGTCACGTGTGGTGAGACGCTTCTTAGATTCAACAGATGTTTTATATTACGTGCAGGAATGCATCCGGAGATTTAGCGCTTTCCAGGATATAACGTGACTGATCGCAACATGTTAAATCTACTACATACTACAGTATCACGTTTTATATCGTTTCTAGTAAAAAGATGTAGTCCAAGGTTTAGACTTTTTTTTTAGAAAAATACAGAAGCACACAATAGCAAACAGCGGAATAAGAAAAATTCTGAGAACTTTTTATTTTTAATACTTTATTGAAAGTATTGCACAATTCTATATTTTATAGTATATATAGAGTTTAAATTGATAAACTATGTAACTTGGCATTCTGCAAATATGTATGCCAAATTACATAATTTAAATCAATATTTAATGTTTTATGTTTAAATTTAATAAATATCATACTTCTTATTAGGCATTACGCATTAAATTATATTACATTGTGCTCTTATTAACGCTATCTTCTTTAATAAATATAAACATTATAGAGAAATATTAGAATATAAAATATTAAAAACACATGTAAAGATAACATTATACGTAACATTTATTCTCTTTTAGCTTGAATATTCGTGTTGGTAAAAATACATGCTAAATTGTAATTCAAAAAGTTATTCGCAAAAAGTAGGTGAATATTTGCCTTGCTAACAGCTTCTCGTTAAAGGCGTCAAACAGAAATAAAGATAGAATAAGAAATCTGTCAATCTTTTATTCTAGCAGAAATAACGACATATAATAAATGGCGGAAAACAATATCTTATGCACGGAAAACAATCGATATACCATAAGTTACTCTTTCGGGAAAGTTCTTCTTTCGGTAGTAATGTATAACAATCTCTGGAAGTTAATAATCTAGTAATCCTTTCATAGAACTGTATCATGACTTCGATAAAGTTTTATCCATCGCATTTGTTTGAAGTTCAGGCCAATTCTCACTCTAACGACTTTGTCATGGATAAATGTCATTTTCCTTTCGTGCAAACCAGTATGATAGTAATCGCGATCATATTTCTTCAAAAGCGAAATCGGGTTATAGACGTATATTCATGCTTATATTCATGCTCATATCACAAAAAAACCAAACCGTTTGCGTATGAAAGGCGAGTTTGTCACGTCAATTCTGTGATCATTTCTGGGTGTAGCTTTATTATATCTTTTTTAGAATAAGGCTCTTTTGAGGTAAAATATCTATCGCGTGAGAGAGAGTCGCAACTAAATATAACAACATATCTCCTATATCTGTACTATTATTATGATAAATGCTTAACAATACTGATAAATTCTTGAAATTATTTAATAAGTAATATAGAGGAAGATTGCCAATATATCGACACACTTTGTTTTTGTATTTTATTTTTCAAACAAAAATAAAACTTAGGAAACATAAACATAAACTTCATAATATTGTTCCAAAGCAATAATAAAGTTTTTCGTAAGATAATAAAATATGAGTATTTGATAAAATTAGTCCAAAAACTAATATAGCAGGCAGTAATGCATTTTTCTTTTCTTTTTTTCTTTTTAGTAGTCTTCTTGTTAAAATTACGCAATTTGTAAAAGAAAATTGTGTAAATTTTATTGTTGTTTATAAAAAATTTGTTTTTAATAGATGTGATATAGAGAGAAACTATAAATGTATAAAATATAGATTTTTATTTCTTTAATTACTTAAAAGGATCATGTTATTGTCTGTATTAATAAAATACAATGTTTAATTTTTGAGAAAAAAAAGAGTATTACTTAGAAAATCTGTGTTGATATTTCACAATTTTTTTCTAATCTAATAATTTTAATTTTATAAACACAGCATGTTCAATTGCATTTTAATTCTATTATATTTTTAATATTACGCTATATCCTTTATTCTGTAATCGTTTCTTTTATGACAAAGTAAAATCTCTTGTAAGATAAAGAAAATTAAGTGTTACTTCCTTTTCAATTAAAAATGTTAGAAAAGAGAAACGTTTTTTTTCTCAATGCACTGTAAATTACGATATTAAAAGATATTAAGAGTAGTATTGTGTCTTAAATTGACCTTGTTATGCTTGTATAAGGTTGAAAGTTTGCAGCTTTAGATGGGTGAAGAAAAAGAGCATCTTTCTTCTCGGTTTACTTATATTCGTATCCAGATCTTCTATAACTTAAGTGAAAGTAGAAAAGTATTCTCCTCACGTACAGTTGACTTCATATTGAGATGCCTCGTCATTTGAGATACAAAGATCTCAAGAAAACTTTTTATAGATATTTTAAAGAAGCAAATCCCAGTAGCGTTAGAGTGCTTATTATTTAAATATGAAAAAGCCTTGAAAATGTCGAATATTTAACGACGAACACAGGTATGCGATTTACCAATCTTTCCGTTTGATATGCCAGCGGGAAGCTAAATGAATTTAATCATCCGTAGTTTGAAGGGGATAATATCGAGAGGAATCGACCGAAACGATAAAATTATGTAATAAAGTTTTAATCGCCATTCAAAACACTTTGCATTCATCAACAAATTTATGAAGCGTGATTAAAAAATAGCTTTTATCTTTTAAAATAATTCCAATTAAAATAATTTCAATCGTATACAATTATCATTTAAAATGGATGATTCAATTAATTTTTATTGACAAATAAATTTTTATTCGTAAAATATTGAATAAGTACAAAATAATGTTTATTTAATATACATAGATTTATATAATACTTATGTACTTTTGTATATTTGTATATTTACTCTGTGTGATGAATTCGCAGATACGTTATTATGTCAGGCTCTGTATGAGAAAGATAATTTATTCGTGAGATGTGTAACATATATAAGGCACAATAGTCTCTTAATAAAGCTCGTTTGTAAGAAGATTAGTAAGTTTATAAGCACATTTTCGTCGACTCAAGTCTTATCAGACGAAAGCGGATATAAAACTTGCACAAAAATATGACGAAATTATGCCTATTTCTACCAACGCAAATTAACTTCAATCTTAGTTTAAGTTATTCTCAGTTTAAGTTATTCTTTATCTTTCTTTACTTTCAAGAATTAGAAAAAGATAAAGAGTAAGATTAAACTAAGATCAAAGTTAATTTATATGGATGGAAATGAGCATTAGTTGACTGAAATATGTTTTATAATTTATTCAGTAAAATTAATATTAATTCTATGTATGATATATATGATATATTTGTAATATTTATCAATATATTTAAATATTGAATTATAATTATTTAAAATATAGAAATGTAGTCTTTTCCATAACCTTCATAAATTGTCGTTTAAATATTATAAATATTTTTAATTAATTGTATATGTATATTAAAAGAATATGAAGATATTCTTTACATTTCTATGCTTAAGTAATTAGGATATAACAAAATAAATTAAATTTATTTTTATTTTAAACGTAAATAATTGTGTTTTTACATGTAGAATGTATAATAAAGTAATAAATGTATAATAAACTATTTCTGTACAAAAAAAAAAATTATTTTAATCTGATTCTATCATCTTCAAAGGAATACAACCAAATGCCTTCCTTTAATTTTAAGCTTTTGATATGTTTAGTACTAGTAGTAGTAGTAATGAAAGTGGGTAGAGACTATATTTCTCTAGTCTCTAGATGTCACCGAAATGTCCAAAGAGTTCCTTTGTAACTTCCGCTAAAGGGCCGTCTACAATATGCGGAGTAAGCTTGGCGTAAGAAGTAAGTGTAGGTGTAATGCTACGTATTTTTGATGTAAGGCGTTGAAATAAGAACGTTAGCGAATAATTTCGTTATATTTCTTATTCCAACTTCAGTTTGCTTACTTCAAATATTGTAGGCGATTTCAAGACTTCTTCTTCATTAGGCTTAATATAGAGAATCTGGTCTCTAAGCCTAACTCCTCAGGTTTCTTTTAGGTTTGACATGGGTTTTTACACTTATGCAGTCATAATTCTTTAATACAACCTTAGTCTTATAGGCCCGATATAGCCTCAGCTTTTTTAGCAAGTTTAGAGTAATCTTCTGAAACATATATAAAAAGTAATATTAGCAACGTTTTATATTCTCAATGATTTGCCATTGCCTTTTACATGAGGCGCTGAGAGGTAGCGATCAATTAAAAAATCTGATGTGTTTTTAGTGGATTTGAATTTTTAGCACGGAGAGTAGATGCACAATTACTTATACCACGATCACTTGGATATGTTACAGTATAAATAAAAATATAAGAAATTTGTTTTATGAACGTTAAGAAATAAATTTGAAAATTTGATTTTTTTTTAATAAATAAAAAGATAAAAAATATTTTAAAAGTTGAATGGTTTCAAAAATGCTTAGTAAAAAAATTTTTTTAATTTTTACTAAATTTTTTTTAAAACTTTAATAAAAAAACAAAAATTAGGAAATAATAAGTCCAATGTCAAGCAAACGTTTCGATCTTTAATGACGGTTTTCTTCAGTACAGATTTACAAGTCAAATAAATAGAGATTGTGCAAAACCGCGATGTACATCTTCTTTCAACGTCTTAACATAATAACATAATAAACGACCTCACAGAGCGTGTGCAGAGACAAGAGCTTTGTAAAAACCACATGAATTAGTTGCTTTAAGCACCAAAACTCGTGTCACAGCGTTTGCTTGACATTGGATTTATGTTGTAATTTATTTATTTGCGTCTGACATCTTGCGTGACTTTTGAGCTTATTATTTCCTAATTTTAATTTATTTATAAGAGCCTTAACCTTTGTTTTATTTTGTTTGTTAAAAAAACAATTTTTATCATTATTATAAAATGCTTATGAAATTTTTTAACTTTTATTAAAACATTTTTTTTTCTTTTTAGCGTTTTGATTATATTCGCTCCAAAAGAAAATAATTGATTATTTTCAAAGAGGTGTTTTACTCCCTTAACTTGCGAGAACTTATAAAAGAATACATGTTTTTTTATTTTTGTCTATATTTTAACATAATGAAAAGCTTATTAAAATGGACACTTGGTTATATTTTTTTGTTAGTATTATTAAATTTTTCATGATATTTGTTACATGATTTTGTTACCAAAAATGGTAGAATTTAATTTATTTACTTGTTAATTATATGGATTTTTTGAAAACATTTTGTTACTTATGTTTATTTTTCAATTTTAATCAACATTTATCTTTTTCGTTAAATGTTAAATACATAATAGTTTCAAAGAAAAATACATACATATCTTACAGGAATCAAAATGCGCACATCATCATATGTGTATAATTTTATTATTTGAAAAAAACTTTTAGAGAATAGTTATACGTATGTTGGAAGAATAGGTTATACGACAAAATATTGACGTTTCTCGAAGCTGAACATATAACGCTCAAAATATTTCGCCCGGGTCTGTTTGGAATACAAAGTAAGGGATGAGCTACGCATGACGGAAAAGTCTATTTTCAAGAGTAATTGATCGCAAGTAAAAACTTTTAAAACGAATACGAAGTGTTGAACATGCAAAAACAGTATTTTTATTTTTACAAAAAAGTATATATGCTTGTTTGAGAATATACAACCCGTTGCTACAAAGAAAACGCGAAATAGAAACAACCATAAATTCCGAATGTGATTGATATGATTTAAAATGAAAACTTGTTTGTCTACATAAATGACTTTAGGTAGAAAATATTTTCGTAGCTGGCTTTCAATAAAAAATTATTGATGAAATTACCTAAACTGTAAATTATACCTAATTCATATACTTTTGTTTGATTTTCTTATTTTTATAGTGGCAGATATTATTTAATTTGAAAGTTTTATCGAGTTTTGTTTTGCTGTAAAGAAATTCTGTGGGAACAACATGGTATACAATAATTATAAGCAAGTAGAATTATCTATGGAAACGTGCTTTCAACGTGTACTCAAGCGAAGTTAAAACAAGAGTTCAAGCTTAGATTAAACGCAAGTGTAATCCAAGATTACCTTTAGAAAGCGAATTTAAACTTTACTATAATACTTTAAAATGTCAAGAGAACTTTTGGAATTGTTTTTTTATATTTTAAAAAATAATATCATTAAAATTAGCTTTTTTCTTTTATAAATTACCTTATAACAATAATAAATAATAAAATCTATAATTTGTAATGTTTTATTTTATGTGCATATATTAAAATATAGAATTAAAAGAGAATTTTGAAGTTTAAAACGCACTAAATACATTTCCATTAAATTATTCTTATCTGATAATTTATTTTTGTTATTTTATACTTGGAGTAAAAAAATTGTTTACTATAATAAAATAAATATAATGAATAATGAATTTCAAATTCTTAACAATAGTAAAACAATTTTTATTATGCAATTAGTAATTGGCTTACCAAAGTATCGGCATCTGAACATTTGCGTAGTAATTTTACATGGAATTTTACCTGAAAATTGGAATTCGATCCTTTCGATGTGTCCTGTTCTCCCCTTCTTGTGGTTTCTATTCACCTCACTACACGTAGCAGAACCATGACTAGGTATAATTAAACTAGCATTTAATTAAATTCTATTTGCTACTGATTCGAGTCACGAACCTTCACATACAAATGTTATAATTTGTTATAGTGGTTTCATCATAATTTATTAAGTTAATATTACGGTATTTTGTATTTAAAAGTTTTTATTTAAATGAATGCTTACAATTAATGCTGTTTTATTAAAATTTATTAATACAACAAAATTGCTCTACACGCAAAAAAATATTATTCTAGTGCTAAAAAATATAATTACTTAGTTTTAGTTTTTATCTTTTAAATAACGGTTATTTTTATAAAAATATTTTCTTGGTAATATTATTAAAATACACTCAAGATTTACTTACATAAATAATATTTACTTACAATAAATTTCTGTATACCCATAGAGAAGTATATAATAATAATAACTGAATGAAGCAAATATTCTTTATTTCAAACTTTTTATGTAAGTTTATATATCCGCAAATCTATCATAAATTCATCCTAAGCATCAAACGAAGGAGTAACCACTCTTGAATTCTAGTGTACATATGTACAATCTGCTAGAAGTTCGTTGGATTTCTTAAAATCTGTTGAATTTCTCGAAGTCTAAAGAAGTCCGACGAATAACGAATTTTTGGTCGAAATTAGTTAATTAATTATTAAAGAGATGACCTTTTTTAGGACGATCTTTTAGCATTTGTAATGAATTCCGATGAAGTCCGTAGTTCAGTGTATATCTATTTTCTGAGTAATTACCCCTTCGGCATTAAACTTTTTTAAAATCTATATCTATTAATTTAATATTTTAATCAAGAATACTAAGTCAAAATAAAAAAAAATTCAAAAATAAAAAAACAAAATTTAAAGCTTTTATGAATAATAATTTAAATAAAGCAAGACGAGTTAAAGAGCCGTGCTGGGTGTTGTGCGCCAAAAAAATTCATTTTCTTATTATTTTATTTTTTTTCTTTGATAAAATTTTTTAATAATCTTTAAAAAAAATACATTTTTTAAAAATATATGATAATAAGTTTTTTTAAATTTTTAATGAGTATGTTTTAAAACAATTATTAAGAAAATATTTTTTTTGTAAATAATCATTACTTATTAAAGGAAGAAAAAATTAAAAAATTGCTCCTTTTAGTAATCTAATTGATATTTATCTGTGTATAACATAATATGCACAAATATATAAATTGTTAAGTAATAAACTACTATATAAAATATATATATTTATCTTTAAAAGTCTCAACACAATAAGAATATATTTGATATTATTTATAATTTGCATGGGAATATTTTTCTGCAAGTAATGCAATAATTATTAAAGCAAGAACATAATATAAAATTAATTGAGCAATTGATTAAATATTAATAAGTTTAAATATACATTTAAGATACTTAATGAAGTTTGATTATAAAATCACCTGAGTTATTAATATTTAATATCAATATTTAATATTAATATTTAATAACAACGATATATGTTAATCAATAAACATTAAAATATTAAAAACGATTTATAAAGACTGGATATTCTTCGTTAAAACAACATGAATTGTTTGAAGCTTATTCTATCACCGTTATCGACTGAACTTAAATTATCGAAATATATGAAGAAAACTATATTTTTAAATTTACTCTACAACATAATTATATTATCCATCTATTCACTGCAATGTATAAAATTACTTGATAAATTCTTTTGAATCTTTATTATTATTAGTTTCTTTTTCCAAACTGCATTATTGACTAAACGTATTATCATCCGTTGAGAAAATCTCATTCTATGACTGGTCTTTATATATTTAGTATCATTATAATTATTTTGTCCATAAAAAATTAAATAAGAATAAAGAAGTATCTCTTATGTATATATTTACGTAAAAATTTATTCAAAGAAGTAAATCATAAAAAAAATAAAAAATTAATTAATTGTTTTTTTATTGATTTGACAATTTCAACAGACAACGGAATTTACTTGTGTGTTAACTGTACCAACAATCGAAACTTGATACGATTTTCGGTGAATTCTATGCAGGTTTCAATCGTCAGAAGGAATACGATACCACACAGTGGTACTGGATCAATAACAGATTATATTCTCGTTTTTAAATAGATATCTATGCCATTGTTTTTTTATATATATCCCCATTTCTATTATATAAGTCACAAAGCAAGTTTCTACATAACGTTTTCTTAAACATTATTAAATTATTGGAATTTATTAATATATGTGTTAAATGCGCATACAGGTTGATACAGCTCCAATCAGATGTCACTACTATTCTCATTTGTACTTTAAGTCTCAAAGGTCGTGAAATTTTATCACGCAAAAAAAAACTACAATATTATATCTCTGATACTTTAGACTTTTATCTCCTGATTAATACTATAAATAAAATTCAATTTATCTCGAAAGCGTTAATCTGAACAGCATGCATGTAATGTTTTAAATGCTCGTTAAACAATTTTGTATGAATTAACCAAACTTTTATTGTTATATTACTAATATCTTGGTTTTATATATTTGGATCTCTTATTGCTTTATTAAACGTTACTCTTGAAAGTTTTATACTTACCTTATGTCCACATGTGATATACTATATTATGTATATACAAATCAACGGTATGTGAAAGAAAGGGATATTATTTTTCTATCACATTTCATTGTCTCACTTTATTATATTCATTTTTACTTACAGGTTCAGCAATTAAATATCATTTATACTTCAGGACGCGCATCATTATGTATATATGTGCACTTTCGTGCATGGCTTGCATATGGAGATGCAAAATAAATAAAAATTGATTGCTACTTGATAACACTTATGTCACAATTTCATTCGAAACCTTAATTTAATCACATGTACATTAATTTGAATTGCCAATTTGCGGTAGACATTTGACATTACGCATAGCGAATATATCTCTAGATATCGATCACATACTCACAATCAGAGCATGCCGCATTATTCTAAAAGTAGATTATAATGCATTTGTATAATTATTACATAACATACACTATATTTTTTATAAACTATATACGCGTAAGAAATAAAATGGCGAGAGATAAAAAAGTAATCGAGAATAAAAATGTGTAAAGAGGAATTAAAAGGAATAATTTTGAGAAATTAAAAAAAAATCAAGATTGTCGGACGAACAGGATATATTGTCCACAATTTAGTAGTAATTACATTTTCAATTTGATCTCACGCTATTTCTGTTTAGAAAAAACTTGAAATAATATTACATAATTATCAAACTAATTTTCCTTCTGGCATGCACGCAATAAAAGCGCAAATTATAAGACAATTATTAGAAACACACGTTCCAAATATTTAATTCACTTTTAATTGCGTTAATTTTTTTTTGTTTAATATTCATGTGCACGCGTATATTTAATTTTAATTTCAACAATTATTTTCACGAAACGTGCAAAGAATTCGAAACGCATTTCAATAGAATCCATATAAGTAAATAGAAGCAAATACGACAGATTCTATTCCCCTCATGTAAATTGTTTACAGACGAAGAATTCGTTATTTAAATTTTCCACGGTAGGATCAAATTGAAATTGATCGAGCATAAAGTGCACATTAATCATAAATATTTTCCGACCCGTCGCGCACAATTTTGATGATCGTCGCTTTTGCGCACATACGAGTAATCTATAATAAAAGCGTGATCGCCGAGAGGGAAATATAATGCTCAAATATATATACTTTCTCCACTCGCTGATCTAGACAATATGCTTTATATAATACGGTCTCACGTAGGCTCCACGCAGCTATTTTTATTACCTGCGCTTCTTTTAATCATGCTATTGCCTAGAGCTAATTATATTTGTTCGCTAGATATTGCACCGTCTACCGGCTTTTCTCCCCTTTTTAGCGTTAAGCAGCTGCTTAGATGAGTAGGCTGCCTACCCATCGTCACGCTACGAATATATGCATATTTGTATACACGCTACATGGCGCCCGATTAAGTTGTTTCTTTTTCTACAAAGTCTGTTATCTCTGTACAATAAGCGTACCGATACTATTTGTGCCAGTACTACACACACACACACACGCATACACGCACGCACACGTACACACATGCACACTTATCATATATATTTTAATATAGACTACATATCATACAGAGAGAAGTTTCCTACGTTTAGAGCTGCGACGTATCGTTTCCTTCTCGATCAGTTAAGCTGATCTTTGGACTTAAGTCTTATTAAGCGGAGTATCGTTTATACGCATCGGTCGTATCGAAGAATTCTGCGTTCACGGTAATATGTTTTGATGCAAGTTGATTTTTTGTTGGCAAAGCAGATTATTATCACTTACTCTATGACTCTATGTCCTAGCATTAATCGTAACGACGCCAACATATTACGTTCTAGATAGCCAAGACACAGAAGCGGAACGTTTTTTTTTTTTGTTATTGATTATTAACGTTATTGATCTTAACGAACTTTCCTCGCATTCTTTTTCACGAGAAATTATTATCGTGTATCGTTCTACCCTTGCACAGGTAACGGCAAACGCGTGAAGAAACAAGCGTACCTCGAAATATTTTAAGACTAGAAAAGCATAACGTAAACGTATCGTTCATTTGTTCAAGTGTAACTTACATTTAATGATATAAATTAACTTGTGAACTTACGAATAAGTGATTTATGTGTCAGAAGCAGAATTTCAAACCGGATTGAAACGCTCTACTAGTATTCCCGCGGATTAATTTTAATTAATTTATTAGACAATTTGATTAGGTCTGTCATTTTGATGTTAAGATGGCCTTAACATCTAAAACGTATATGACTGATTTGACGTATATGACAGGTATATTTAGCATAATGAAGGAACAGGATAACTCTCGCTATTGGCAGTGAATTTCGGAAGATATCCAAAGTGCCAAAATGTCCCCTGGCGATTTCATATTGCCTTAATGCCATTCATGCAATGTTAATATAAAATCCCTATTTATTTCTTAGGACACTCTGTACTTTCTGTGGAAGAACATGACACGTTTCTAGTTGATAAGATGTTGCAGCGGAATTATCAGATAAAATTTACGAGCGAAGCAATCGCGTACGTATCAAATTATATAAACGTAGGAAACTTATACAATAAAATCTATGATACAATAAAAAATGTGCTACTTCTAATCAATCGGCAATTAAAAACGATTTATTTGCTTATTGGACATTCCTTCTAATCTCACGTATTAAAGCTAGTAGAAATAAGAGGTAGAAATAACAGGTAGAAAAAACATGCGTCTTACGAGGGTCATATGAGTTCATTTAATTAAGCACCCTAACTGTTCGCCTATAACTTCATAGCACGTAACAAGTCTGTAATTCTAAAGTTTGTGAATTATTTAGATTGGTAAAGTACCTGAATTTTATTTAAGTAACATCTAATTGAGAGCTGTCTTTAAGTTCCTAAGATATTCAATTGAATATATATTGTCTTTTTTTCAAAATATGCACTGATTACAATTGAAAAGCAATTAGATGAAAAAAGTAAGTTAGTTCTTTGTTTCATCAATTAAACAATTTTAATGTTTGATTGATTGATTGATTGATTGATGCAATCTATTGTAAATACCATTGATTAATAGATCTACTTTAATGTGTGTGTGTGTGTGTGTGTGTGTATGTGTGTGTGTGTGTACACTATTAAAATACTAAAACAAATAATAATTTGAAATAATAATTAATTTATTTTTTTATCTTGGGATATATATAGCTCTTGTACAATATAAATATAAAAATGTAAATTTTTATTTTGTTTATTTGCTTCCTCAATTGCTAATTAGTTTATTAACTATTTATAGCTTTTACACCGCAAGCGTTGCAACTACCTATCTTCAATGATACACGACTTTTGATAAATTAGTTCTACTAATTAAGAGGAGTTATAATTTTGATTTCCTGCATTTACGTGTGTATGTGAACGTGTATTTGATTTATTCGCAAACAAAGATAACAGAGGTAATGCCTTTATGAATATTATTAAAATATGACGAGACATATGAATATGAGTTGCTTGTCACAATTTGTATTTTGCATCCGTATGCATTTTGTTTATAATTTGCAGTAATCGCGAGATATACATGTATTTGATATGAAAAAGGGATTGAAAAAATTAGGCGTTTTATTCCGAGAAAAAATATTTTTAAAAGTAAGCAATACTGAAACAAAGCTTTGTGATGCCGTGTGAATAATAATCACAGTCTGCTAGCAACTTCAAATACCTGTTTGCATCTGCGGCACAATAATTATAACATACGCACACCAAACCTTTTAATTAAAATACATAAAATGTATAATATAAAAATATATGTAAAGATTATTTTGAAACGTGGCTAATGCTAATGATAAAAATATTCAGGCTAATAGCAAAAAATATTTATTCAAACACAAAAATATTTAATTAAATAATTAATTGATAATCAACAATTAGCTGAATAATCAATGTTAAATATTTATTAAGATGGGATATTCTCTAAGCGTGTTGTCAGAGATGCTAATGTAACTCTACGAAACGTCGATCAGACTTCGATGGAAGCTCGTTTGTGAGGAGAGTACCAGGTGTCACAAAATTCGAAGAGAAAAGGCCTGCATATTAGGCCATCTCAAGGCAGTGTATATTCCGATCCATGATCGAGAGAGCCGTAAAAAAAATCATCAATATCCGGTACTTCTATGAAGGCGAGCTACCTCAAGCTGATTCGTTGTTTGTAAAAATAAAAAAGAGATAGTACGTCAAATAACTTAGCAAATGAGATTTTTGCAACATGTCGGGGAGAGAGAAAAAGAGGGGGGGGGAGAAGAGAGAGAGAAAGAGAGATTAATAATGCAACGCGAAAACGCTCCACGATTACTGCTTACAACAAGAGGAGATGGTCCTTTATTCGAAGCGACTGACGTTGCATAACACAGCCGGTCCTTTATTCCCAAAGCGACGTTTTATTATAATATACAGCCGGATATCATCTTATATTACTTAATATTTTCACTTTTCGTCTTTCGTGATGAACGATGTTCCTTCGTTCGGCTTACGTTAAGTACTTACTATTAAATTACGGAATTATACTTTAATAATCGTAACGCGCGCGTCGTTCTCCATGCAGAGTTAAATCTCACAAATTCTCGCTGCGGTACCGCATAAACCGCAATTTATTAGGAATGCATCTCCGATTCAGCATAGTGTTTATTATTGTGGTACACATATAATTATCTAATACTACATGCACATACATCTGTTATACGCGCGCGTCCTGGTCACATAACGTTAACAAATATGCACACATGTGTACAGAGTATGTACATACGAGTTTAATGACTTTCGATTGGCTTGAGTGCGTATTATGTACAAAAGGCGCCTAAGACCTGACTTCGCCGGCGAGTGTTAAAATATTATTCTCATTTTATTATTGTCCGAGTTCACCACAGTTACGACAAGTGAGTGTAATTCGGTATTAAATATGGAAGGCCATCTTTTCCGGAAAAAAAAGAGAAAACAGTCCGTGTCTCTTACATTAGCTATATTATCAAAACGAATATTCCGTTGAACGACCCGTGATACTTTACGTCATATGAAAATCGCCCCTCAGTAGCCTGGTGAAGGTCTTCTTGAATTGCTGATTCGCCAGGGCATAGCAGAAAGGATTCATGGGACTGTTGGCGTAGCACAGAAAGTATGAGAACATGAAGAGGTGCTCGTTCGTGCACGGTGGATTTGCACAGAAGCCCTCTACCAGTGCTAACACGTGATAAGGTGTCCAGCAAGCGACAAACGCCCCCAGAATGAAGGATATCGTGCGAAAGGCCTTGCGCGCTCTATTCTCCGTTCGCGATTTTTGCCGGCCAACCGTGAGGTCCTTCTTCGCTTTGGCCTTCAACCTCTTTCCGATAGACTTGACGAAATCGCGCCTGGAACCGCTATGCTCTCCATCCAACGATTCATTCTTCTTCTTCGACTGACTCTTCACTTCCTGGCTATTCGTGGTAGCCGAGGCCGTCAGAATTATACTGCTGGACGACGAGTTCTGCGGCTGATTTCTACTCGCCTTCATAGGCTGATCCGAGAATCGTTCCATCGTGTTATTAGACGATTCCACCGGCATAGCCGCAGTCGTTGTGACCACCGTCGTCACCGGTTGACGCTTCGTCCTGTCGACATTGACGGAGACCGCCGTGTGTACCTTGCTGATAGGTGACGTCTGTGACGCGACGTTCGTCTGATGTGTGATGAACACGCGCGGCGGGTGCGTTTGACTCGATGCGTTAGACATTGTAGGTGGATGATGCTGTTTGCTCTGTGCAATTTGTGCGAGCTGGCTCGTACCAGCTTGCTGCGCCGTCGCCCTGATAAGAGCGGTCTGCAACAGGCTGGTATTCGCGGCCGTCGTCGCGCTGCTACCCAGAATGGGCGACGGGGGTGCCGTCGACAGCGGATTCGCCAGACTGCAGGAGAAGGAAGACGGTGGACTCTCGTAAGAAGGACTGGGCACGATGATGGAGCTCTCGTCCATGTATCGCAGCTCACCGCCGTCCAGACCGGTGAGAATGTCGTAAGTGCCATGACCGTGGGAGCGTACGATCAACGATCTAGGTCTGTCGGTCGACGAGGACGTCGTCGGGCTGTCCGATATCGGCGGGCTGCTTTGGAATTGCATGGGCGGTGGTATGATGTTCTGTTGACTGCTATTGATCGACGCTCGCTTAAGTTGAGCGGGTGGCGTCACCTCGACCGTAACGATCGATTGTTGATTGCCGTCGGCGTCGCTAAGTTTCAAGGATTGTTCCGGCGTCAACGTCCGGCTGCTGGACTTATCGAGCTCGGCGGGATTGTCGGTGTCCAGAAGACTGAGCTCCTGTATCTTCGGCAGTGTTTGAGCTTTATGCGTCGGCGTGTCGCGCGTAGGACTCGTCGGCAATAGTTTCCTCGCCGTTGGCACACTCAGCTCGACCTTGAGCGGCACAATGCCGTTTAGGCGTCCATTGGTGGCGAAAACCTGGAGAGCGCCGGATTGGGCTACCAGACCCGCTAGCGAGGATCGCTTTCTGACGGTATTGACCTGCTGCGTCGTTCCACCAACGGTGCTCTCGTCGTCGGAGTCGAAAATAGGACTGCTGGAATGTTCGGACTTGTCAGTTTCCATGACCGTGATATTTGCGGAAATATTCTTGTTTGCGGAATCTGACGCCGTCGTACCGTCCGTGGTTTTCTTCGTGACCATTTTCTGCGCGGTCATCGCGTCCGCGCCGATGGCACTGTCGTCCATCGACGTGACCCCGATCTTCGGTTTGTCCTGGCTCAGCAAGGTGCTCTGTGTCTTAGAAATGCCTATACCAGCGGCGCGACCGGCCATGCCGGACATCGCGCCGGCGCTGAGCGCGACCATCGATTGCATCTTGCGCTGCTTGGCCTCGCTTTTCTTCTGCATGTCATAGGCGGTTTTGTATATGCCGCCGTAAAGGACGAACAGAACGATCAGCGTCGTCCAATAATATCCTATTATCAGCGCGGTATTGAATACCGGATCCTTGAGGAACTGTACGGCACACTGGCCTGGTTGTAGGTCTCTGTAGCCGATGAAGTGCTCCCAACCGAAGATGCTAATGAAAAACAGTAGCGCCGGTATGATCCAAGTGATGGTCACCATCCAGATTACGCGCTGCTTCGTCCGCCAGCTGCGATACTGCGCGGCTATCTTCACCGAGCAGAATCGATCGATCGTGATCAGGAGAACAGTATACTGGGATACAAGGCATACCGTATAGTCCACTGACAGCCATAGATCGCAGAGGAGAGGTCCCAGATTCCAATATCCCATTAACACGTAGACTGTGTAGAACGGCATCGACACGGTGCCTGCACAACAATTACGTCGTTACTTGTATAGTCGGTTTCTCTTGTCATGTGTATCTGATTACTCGTATTCTGCATTCAGACAGACCTCATGATAAACCAAATTACACATCTACGTATGATTATCATCACAATGAATATACATCGGGATCCGTTCATAACTGAGGAATTTGCATTTATAATATTATCGCGTTTCTGAACGGTTGTGGAGCTATGAAACATTCTATCAAAGAAAGTGAATTGAAATGCAGCAGTTCGCAAATCGCATTGTTGTAATTACATTTAAAATGAAACTACGAATAACGATATAAACGGAATTAATGAAAAATTTAATATTTTGATAAAAAAGTGTAATTTTTTGCAACAGTATTTATACCTTCTATAATTAATTATATTATAGCATAATTTTTATGAAAATTATATAAGATATATAAGATATAAAATCACTCATCATATGAATTAATAACATAAAATATGTTAAGTATGATGAAAAATTACAAACTGTTCATAAGAACTATTAATACATTTTTTAAGAGACTAATTACTGAATATTAAAAGTTACAAAATTATTAAACCATTGTCATGTGTAATAAATTATAAAATTATTAATGCAACGATTTTTATGAAAACAATTATGTAAATATAAATCTATAAAAATATAAATCTAATTCTCGAAATATTATCTTTATAAAAAAGCTCTTGGCATAATAATGATGTACGGTATAATTTAAATATTCCAGAAGAGATCTAAATTGCAATATATCATTTTTATGGAATGACGCAACGTTTACTGTGAAGGGAGACGAAAACGATATACGGAAATTTTATAAGACTTACCGATAAGCATATCAGTGGCAGCTAATGATGCGATGAAATAGTTGCTTGGTTGCCTGATGGCTCTATCTACGATGAATGCCAGAAGAACGAGGATGTTACCGCCGATAGTTAGCAGTATGCATATCGCCAAGCAGATAGCAATCAGTACGGTCTGCCAGAGCGTAAATGGTGGCAAAACGGGCGCGAGAAATTCATCTGTTTGGTAGACGTAAAGCTTTATCAGCAAATGACACATTTAACATGACGTTAATATGGAGATGTATATTACGCAACAGCATAATAGCAACGGATTTAATAATGTATTTAGGTTTAACAAATTGTGGCCTAACTCGAAGAGAAACGAAGGATAATTATATATTAATAAATTGAATATTAGACCGACATGTGAATAGCACAAGAAAAAAGAAGTGTTATTTTTCAGCGGAATCTAATATTTCTATAACAATGATAAAACATATTTTTTAATTCTATAAACTGTATACCAATACGAGTTGTCAAACTTGAAACGCAATCGTAAACTGAAATTACAAATAATATCTCAAATTAAACTAGGAAAAATGTTTTATTTTATACCGACTAAAAACTATTTGGTTAATATAAAATTTAGTTAGAATATATGTTAATATAAAATAGTTAAAACTAAATATTTAATTAAAATAAGAAAAGTTTTTAATAAATTTTTTTTATATTTGGTTATTATTAAAAAATGCCTTAAAAAAGTTTTTGCTAAATTTTTACATTTTTTTACATTTTTTTTACATTTATATTTCATATTATATATGAAAATTATGTTTTATATAATTTTATAATTTTGCATAAAAAAAAATTTAATTAATTATCAATTTTAATAAGTTACAAGTATCTTAAAAAACCGTAAAGATTATTGGGAAAAATATTTCAACCAGGATTTGAAGTCTGTTATTATAGAATTATTATAGGATTGTATATAGAAATATTATTAAGCATCTAGATCTCCGCTTTGATCGAAAAATAGCACTTTTTATTTTTTTGAGCAATTATATAATTTTGGAACAAAATGTATTTATCTATAGCATTTTACACTCGTAATACTCAGATTTACTTTGCAAGTCGCATGATTGTACGGCTTAATTACATTACCCAACGTCGGCGACGTGGCCGTTGCGTTTCCAAAAGACGAGGCATTCGTCGCGTTTGTCGGGAACCAGTCAGGCAGAAGTTCCGCGTATTCACCACTGTTCCAGCGCGGGTCATCCGGGTCAGGCCATGTTCCATTTAGCTGGGTACATTCTGGTGTCAAAATCTGGTTAAACACGAATCGACATAGGCGCTCCCGTTGTCTCTTCAGCTTCCTAAGAACAACGGAACGTTTTTGTTAATCGTAAAATGCAAAAAAATTAGGGATCGTTTAGAATATCAGTGCGAGAATGAATGAAAACTCCATTATAATACTTTTTTTGTGTTAATTAGTATAAAGTAACACGAATACGTCAGCTTTTATAGTAATGAATAGCGCTCGCATGAGATACCGCTACTTCAAAATTTCTCTGCGTAATCCACTGTAACAATAGATCAAATCTAGGCTAATGAGGTGCGTTCAAATAAAGCACTAAGCATTTACGTAATTACAGATGAAATCGTGGATTAATTCCATTTGTGCGCGACCGCTATTTCTATCTACACGTGTAAATTACATTTTACACATAAAGGGAAGTTCGATAGTTCGATGAATCACAATGTTCCTATTCCTTCGTCGTGGCTGCATGTTTGTTACCATCGAAGAAAATGTGACACCGGTATTTCCTGATTCTCTGCACAGCGACATACACGGTTCTACTCTCTGGAGCATCGCTACAGTGGCGACACGAGAAACGAGTCAAAGGCTGAATACACCAGGCGCACAATGAGCTTGAAATAAGCATGAATGGAACCACATTCAACCCCCGCGTCGGTCTCTTCGCCGATGCGCAAAAAGCGACTGGGTACATCTTAAAGAGGGTGAACCCGTTTTTAAATTATTCAAGTAGACGATTGTAACTCTACATGAAAATTACGAGCAACAGTCCACTTTCCCATAATTTAAAGACTGGAATGACTTTGAATTGGAGCTATCAAACAATTCTTATCGATACTGCACCGCTTTGCAACACGAATCGCACGCTATTGTTTTTTTATTCACTCTCGTGCACGCATTCTTCTAATTAAAAAAACTATTAAAGAAACATTAAAAATTAAAAATCTGTATTAACATAGAGAAGCTGATACTTTACATACTTGTTTTTTTTTTATTTTTGAAATACATTGTTTTACTTTAACGTCTCTCTTCATCAAATATATATTCTTTTAAAAAACGCAGATTTCCTTGGAAATCTATCTCACAGTTTTGTCCGATATAATTTAATTACATAATATTTATAAATGTATGTATATTTTACACGTAAAAATAGCGATTCAACCTGACAGCTGATGCTAAAATAATGCAAACACTTCATGCAGGAGCTGCCAATGCAGTTCCGGATACTCTATTATGAGGTTGAATGAGAAATCTAACTCCAGCTTAGCGAGTCATTTCAGCGAGAAGAACACGAGTCACAGATTATCGCGTCTAAAGTTCGACTGCACCGGAGTTCTCACGAAGGATAAAGCCGTCAGCATATGACCCGTGATACGCCTTCGATTTTCGTGCTTTCTTCAACGTTAAAGAAATCCTCGGCATTCAACGACGACAAGCATTATATCACCATAGAGCAAGTTGACAATGAGGGTAATTTTTTATGCGATTCACACAATGCGAATAGTGGATATTTCCATTTGTGCGTTACATCATAATTGAGCTTATAAAGTTATTTTATATTTCCAGATTTATAAAAATTGAATTGTAAAGAACTGAAAAAATTTAATTATTGATCGAGTTTACATGTTGAGAGTAATATGAGGTTATCTAAATTTATTAAAATTAATACGATTTATTATTATATAATGTTTATATTAAGACATTTTTGGTATCGAACATTTATATTTCGAACATTTATATTTAATCGTAATTTAATTCTTAGAATTTTTATTTTAAATACACAATCTAATTTATATCATGACCTACAAAAACGGATTTTTCAATTTTTCTATCGTACGTTCAGCTTTACTTTCAGTGAATTTTACAAATTGATGAGTCTTACATTAACGTTATTACCACGGCAGATTGTTGGCAAAAGTATCTGAGTAACCGCGAGAATAAAGAATGAAGCATGAGATTCTTTGTTTTCCCAGAGGAAATACTTGTTCTCGTTATTCGTGAGCATCTTTTTTGTGTAGCCTTACCGTGAAATCATCCGTAAATACTTGTCTTCATTACTAATGTACTTTTATTTCACAAAGCTATTTTATTTCATAAAAAAATCCAAAAAAAGAACTAAGCGCTTACAATTGCCTGAAAATTTAGTCGTTCCGTTCATATAAAAAAAAATTGCGGAAAAAGCGTTACTGTAACAGTAGGAAGCGAAATTTTTACTCGGCGGAATGAAGGAAGTTTGATGACACAGCATATCATACTAATGCTAATTTAGTCACAAATTTTGTCAAAATATAGAATGTTTGTATGAATAAGCAAAAACAAATTTGACAGAGAAAATATATTGAAAATTGTATTCATTAATTTAATTAATTTTTGAATGTTTTTGAATAATTTAATGTAACAATTAATAAATCTTAATTAAGAAATTGGTATAAAATTTGCTCTTTTAATGAAATAAATTGTTGCCTTCATAATTATTATGCAACATATCATATATAATAAATCGAGTTTCTCAGTTTGTGAAACGTTTAACTGCTTAACACCAATTTAAACTGTGAACAAAAAAAGTACTTAATTTCATGAAATAAAATTACGAACTTATTTTCCGGCTTAAATTGTGCGATGTAATGAAAAAACTTGTAACTCAATGTACGCGTTCACATCCCCTCTCTATAAGCGAGCTAATTCGATCTAATATGAAATGATGTAAACTACAAACGCTACTTCCTGTCGTTTGCGTAAGCATGTAGTACGAGCATTTCAGAAAGTTTTTTTTTTATCACTGGAGAGGAAAAACGTTGCAAGAAAAAGGCAAAGGGCGTTGCAAGATGAGATACACACAGGTGGATTATAAGACACACGGAGGGGGAATTCAGCCCTCTAGAAGGATATCCCTCCTTCTCACACGAAGCTCCGCTTTATTAACGCTAAAAATATCTACTTTATATCAAGCAGACAATAGTGAAACGTATTTATCCAGCATTATTTTAAAAATGTGTGTGTATAATCAGTATATAATTCATATTTATATGCTTTTAGCACATCAAAAATATTTCTTGAGAAACTAATATGTAAATTAAAATATATTTATCTAGAGAACACTGCATGTTACAATATTATTAAAACAGGCAAGACAAACAGTAATTAAAAAAATACAAATATAAAATCGACTTTGCCAATTAGATTACATAATTTGGCCATTAAAGATGGAATAGATTTCTAAGTCTACACTTTCTAAGTCTACACTGAAAGGAAACAAAATAGTTTTGACATCTATAATTTGTCAACTCTGAAATTTAAGTATCTGTCATCAGTTTTAAAAAGTAATAAGAGTAGTACTAAATATTTAAAAAAATACAGTTACTGAAATTTATGTGTACTATTAATTGATAACGAAACTCAATTATTAACAATATTACACAGTTACATAGTTTTTATACAAATAAGTTATAACAATTGCAATTTTCTAGTTTAGACAAATTTATCTTAACAGAGAGATTTATCCTAACTATAAGATAAATAATTTATCTTATATAAAGCACAATTTCAACTATAAATCAATCATTTATTGCAACACCTTTTTGGCATCAATAATATAATTTTTATTTGAGATTTGTATAAAGATATATAGGGCTATAAAACTGATTAAGTCTTTAAGATTCACACAAGCGGAATTATTATGAGAGCAGTGGATTTGTCATAATATCCGAAGTTTTGAAGTTTGAATCTCCGCCGGCTTAATTTTTCCGTTGCCTACATTTGTGTTTCTATTTTTTCGTAATTATTCAACGAATAATTACTATACTTTTTTAATTTATTTAACTTATATTTACTGCTCTTATTACAGCTTTATAATACATAATTGAGGAGTTATCTTTCCTCAAGTTTCTAGTTATTGATATGATTTTTTTCTGTGTACAGAATCAAAGAATATTCAATAAATTTGGAGAAAAAGAAAGGAAGGATTTGCGGCAAAAAAAGATACTCGAAAATATTATGATTAAAACATATATAATTTTGATCGTTCGTATCGCCTGAAGTAAATTCTTTGCGCAATTTCTTATTTACAGAAACAATAGTTCCAACTTTGAACGTAGACAGTCGTTTTGACGTCATGTCCCTCGAGCACTTACCTTGACAGGTAAAAAAAAAAAAAATTTGCTCCATTTTATTCATACGATCCATTGTCCCCGCTACATTCGTTGAGTGCGACTTGTCAGCCTGCACCAGCTACACGCCAGTATCTTGCCAGTCGAATGGACACCAAGCCGGTGTATCGAATCGCGTGGACATTCGTTAACACCGTGGCGCAATAACGCTCAGTGACAGAACGTGTTGTGTGCGCGTCCCTTTTAGGTGTGCGCGAGCAGGTTTCGTCTGTGTACATGTGCCGAGAGAGAGAGAGAGGGTGGCGAAGGGTGGAAGCTATACAAGCCCTGGTGAGCAGAGGATCATCGCCGTGGAATGGCATGATCATACGGACGGATGGAAGGGCCGCGCTGGAAGGAGAAAGGCTGAGAGGGCGGCTGAAAGAGAGGAGCGAATAAAAAGTTGGACCGCGTTGTAAGCGGGGAAAAATTACGAGGAAGGAGATGGCGGAGCTGGAATATGGAATGACGGCGAGCGACGGCAACAAGTACCCGGTCGGCGTCGTTCCAACGTGTCGTAAATACTGTGGCAAGAGAAGAACTTGGTTCAATGAACTAGCCTAGATTCGCTGTTTGTCAATTCGAACTGATTTGCAACAGAAATATGCACAGAAATAATGCACGGCTACAGAGACATTCGATAAGCAATTCGAGAATACAAGTAATGGAATATATGTTTTAGCTAATTATGAATTAATCGCAATTGTTCATTTATAATTACAAGATCACTAAAAAGCTTGCTATGATTTAATAAATTAGCTTAATGATTAATATAATTTTCAATAATGTCAAATAGCTTCCAGTTAATCAAAGAATTTCTCTACAAAGTCTCGTGTATTTGTCAACACATTTAAATTAAAAAAAAGTGTTTATTTGTGTATTTGTATTACACATCAAATTCTCTAATTGCTTTTCAAGAAATACTTTATATATCTTTATGTTGCAATATTTTTTTGCTAAAATCGTTTTTCACCTAAGATATTATATCACTACTTTTGTTAATACGATTTTCGATTGGTTACCGACAATTCACCCTTGGAGATCGACAACAGCACCGCGTTTGTGATTCCATGACTATATGTTTCCTTCGCCATATGTTTGCAATCGCCTCAGGGAAAACCTTATTTTTATTTTCTGGCCCAGTTGCTGAATGGAACGTTTCAAAAGGTTTCTCCTCGCCCCCACTATCTTCGCCAGATACAAAATACATATCCCATAGCTGCAGGCTAATATTGGGACAGATAGCGTTATTTTCTTTCAACAGTGCATCTTCAAATGACACGGTTTTCTTTAAATCCGTCTATACATTCTCTTCAAGGCCGAGGTAACTGCAAATCAATTTTGAAGAGAGTGCACCCAGGTATTGGCGAGAATCAAGTTATTTTACGCATAATATAAAAGAATGATGGTCATAAAATGCATGCGATGAAAAAGAACGCCGATTTCCTGGCACATCACGTTTTTATCCTTCTTTCGGAAAATGGTTTCCTGTTTTTCCTTCTAAAAATCATGATCTATTAGAATTCTTTTAATACAATAAAAGATAGTTTTTAATATAATGGTGATATATTTACAGTGTACATATTAAAGATATTTTGGCTATACTCGTACAATACAAGCTAAAAGTTATTGAAATTTAAAAATTAAAGAATTCTTAGGTTTATTTTTTTTTTCTTAATCAACGACAAAAAATTTTGATTGCAAATGTCCGAATTTTGGCCCTGAATCAGTTGTAAAGAAGAAAACAATGAAAAGGTTGACTTGTAGCGGCTTCTAAGCAAATATGACCCTATTTTGCTGTAGTTTTAGATAAATAACTTTCAGTAGAGCCAACAAAAAATAAAATGACATTTAAACCAATGAAAAAATTGTGCTTAAATTTTACACAGACATTGAAATGTAATAAAACAATCTATACAATTTTTTTTGCAATACTTTGAGATAGACGCATTTTTCAATAATACACTGAGAAAAAAAATATTTAGTCTGATCAATTAAACATTGAATTAATTCAACAATTATTTAGTTGCGCAAAAAAAGGTATAATTCATTCGTGTCAGCAATTAAAATTTTTTAATCAAGAATTAATTAAACCAATTCAATATGTAGTTGAACGTATCGGACTAAACATTTTAATAAATTTTAACAATTTTTTTAGTTTACAAAAAACGTGAAAGATGCAACATGAAATTATACGCGTTCAAGGGGGGGGGGGAGAGGAGATAGAACATCCTCTAGAGTAAATTATAGAATAAAAGTTTGATTATTTTCTCTCTCTTTTTCTCTCTCTCTTTTTTTCTCATCTTTTCTCTATTTGCTCGTATGAACGCAGTTACAATATTTTTCGTTATTAATGCTGTACAATAGTACTCCATAAGTCTATAATTTCCAGAAACACAATTTAAATCTTTTAATGATGAAAATATATCGATTTTGAAATATTGAGATTAATGGGATGTGGTAATAATGACATGTCATATTAATTGCCACAATTTTGCTGATTAATTGAATTAATTATATATTTACGTAATCAAATAAACTACTTGTTTATATGTGTTTTGTGGTACTTTTAGAGAGTGTATTTCTACGTAATACAAATCTCCGTGATAGTATCATATCGCACACACTTCCTCTCTCTCTTTTCCCTAAAAAAAAAAAGCATATATTCTTTCTTTACATTTCTGTTTTGTCCTTGTTTGCTATTTACTCTCTCGTCTGAAGATACTGTACATAGGTCCGCAGATTAAAGTAGTAGAACTTGGGTACAGCTTCCACGAAATTACACCTAGCAACGGCAAAGAGAAACAGGTCTTCTCGTGAGTCATCGTAGGTTTCTCAACTTTGAGAAAGTTCCGTCCTCTACACAGATTCGCGTTCGTAATTCTTGAACTAAACTTTCAACAATGCACGAAAAAAATCTAATTAACTGCAATTAAATTTCGTATAATATAATCTGTGATCTCTTTCTCGCTTAAAGTTGTCCGTGAAAATGATGTGATCCTTCGTTTCTTCATCAATAGTTTCACCCGAAAGCGATGAGTAGCCGGCAAGTATCGCATTAGCCGGCGTATATAGGGCGAAATAATAATTCGCAGCTATTGGCGCAGCTTAATTATATCCAACGCTTGCGGAAGCTTAATGTGGGGTAGAGATCAAATCGGATTTACACTTTGGTGGATAACAAGCGGGTCTCCATAAATATGGGCAGGATACGTTACGGCGGCAAACGTGTTACGCTATCGTGAGATGATAGCGTTGCTGCAGTGATGTAGCAGACTGCGAAGGGGAATCTCGATCGCCCCGGGGGAATTGAACGAATCTATTTAATAACTCTCGGTGACGTACGTGCGCGCGCGCGCACACACGAGCACGATCGCCCTCGGCGTGGTACTGAAACCGCCGGATAAACCGACCCAATAGCGCTCGAAAAGCAAATCGCAGCCCCTGTGGTTGCATCGTCGTCACAGCAATCGCGCCGTACTTATGCAACTTTGCCGCAGTAGTTATGGATCAGTGCACTATCACGTTCGATAGTACGCGCGCGAGATGAAAAAACACAAAATTTTTTTTCCATCAGTCGAGATAGAACGCAAATTTTCCCATTGGTCTCGACCGCTGTCCAACTGTCAAAGTTCAGTGGCCTAAATTTTACATTTTACTTTCAATTATAGAATGATGGAGAAATAAGATTTTTCACTGAACGGTTCAAAGGGATGAGGACCGTTTTCAGAAATGCCGACGGTTTATATACTTTACTCCTTTCTCGATAAATATCGCTCCACATCGACTAGGTAAACAAAGGACGTTATTATCTACATAATAGGATTCTGATAAGAACTTTAATACGCTGTATTATGAACTACCGGAGCCTGTAAAATGGTGAATTAAAATTGCAGAGAACGAGCGTTGGACAATTAAGAGAGAAGGAGGACCCAAGAAAGCCGTAGATTTAAGCAGACGTGACCTTGAACCAGTTTTCGAAACGGTATATCTAGATTGAATGTTATATCTGGTTATAAACGATATATCTGGGACCAGCTCGTGAATTTCAATATGGTTGGACGGACGTGCTAATCGCGCTTATATACTTGTGAGAAAAAAGAGTCGAAATATTAGCATTGTTACTTGTGACTTTTTCTTTGACATTTTTATCACAATAATAAAAATGTTTAATTATAATAGCAAAATATACATTTCTGTGAAATATAACTTATTTTTTATATTAATAATTGGTTTGTATGCTGATAAAATTTTATTTTACCGTATTTTAGCTTTTCGTGCCTGGTGGAACATCATACACTTCTCAATCGTTCAAAAATTTATATCTTTTACAAAAATAAAGGTAGACTTTTTTCCGGGCTCATTTTAAAAATGGAAGGCAAAACTCTTAAATTAACATTTTTGTGAGTTTCTTTCTTTTGTGAGTTTTCTCATCAAGTATTTGTATTGATATATATATGTATATATATATATATATATATATATATATATATATATAGAGAGAGAGAGAGAGAGAGAGAGAGAGATTTTTGAGTTTGTTGATGACAAAACTGTAATAAAATTAAAAATAGTGGATTTAATATAACAGATTATAATGCTAAATTTTGGATTTTGGTCCGTCATGTTGAATTTGTCATTTTAAATTATTAAATTTTGATTACAGATTTGTAATTTGCTATCCTAAAAAAACTTTTGATAAAACATGAATAAGCTAATTGTTTCTAAAAAATAGGCACGAAATGTTAAATGAAGATTTGTTTCCGTAAAATGAATTTGTATCCGGCAAATAACATTTAAAGTATATTTTTTTCTGTGAGAAAAATTTATTTAAAAAAATATACATTTATTTCACTAAAATAAATCTTTATTTAAAAATTGTGAAATAAAATTTTATTTTTAGTGAATAAACCAATTAATAAGAGAAACGAAATATATTTATAAAAATATATATTTTGTCATCGCAACAATTTTTTTAATAATATACCAGTAAATATTGAAGAAATAACGTCATGTATCATAGAAATAACATTTATTTCTAAATATTTCGATTTTATTTTCAGCGGAGTGTACACTGGGAAAAAATTTTAGTTCATCAAAAGGTGTTTAGTTGAGGCATGTTTTAACAGCAATCAAATATTTTTCTGTTTAACAAAAAATTTAGATGTTTCTACGAAGTACATATAAATAAAAAAAAACTATATATGTACATGAAAAAAAATTGTTTATCATAACTAAATAGTTTGGTACATTTCAATCGAATAATTCGTTGTTACAACAAAACATTTTTTCTTGTATAATTTGCGTATCTTTACTCAGGAATCAGTCACAAAATAAAAAAGAAGTAAAAAACAGGCCTGAAGAATATTGCCGTCATTATTACTTTATGGTATAGAACTCATCGGTTTAAGTATTTTCGAAGAAAAATAGCATATGTGAGGTGCAATATCGCTTAATGTTGCATAGTTCTTATATATCTTGGTTGCAAATCAAACGGAGCACCGAGCTATCAATGTGATCGCGTAAGTTTAGTAGGGACAAGTCTAAACTATTATTGTTCTGTGTGAGAATATCCGTATTCGATTGCGCTGCAGGCTATCTAAAAATTACGGAAATGTTCGTGGACCCGATACGCTAACCTTCACTTTTCATCACAGCGCAAAGCGCAATTGACCGATACAAAGACGTGACCAGCAAGTTACGGTTGCTAAGATGAAATGTTCCGTGTCGCGAGACTACACGCGTGGGATACGGGATGGATCTTTACGGAGCCGACGCTACGAACAAGGGAGTGTGTATCAATTTCCACCAATTACACGCCACCCAGGCAGTCTTGTCCCTTCAGACGGAAATCGCGCGGGTGCGTTCGACGTCACCGCACCAGAACTTTCAAGCCGTCCTCGACTCCAGATTATACAGGTTGCCTCGGCTGTCTTCACTGCAATATTTTCTCTTGATTTTCAAGAGTTTCATACACGCGATTGTAAAAAAACAGTAATAAATACCTCATATCGTTAATCTCCCATATTTTTTGCCATGTATCAGCTATTTTTAAATTCTTTGATAGCTCTGATAGTATTTTTTTCCTTTGAATAAAATCTTTACGTAATAAGCAATATCTCTCTGTGATCTTTCGATTCGTTATCTTTCGATTCGTTATGCAGGAAAGAAATGGGCTTCTATCTCGATTAGATATACAAGACTGTGATAATTTATAAGGTGAGTTAATACATCATCGGTTGACGTGATGTACATTTTCGGAACATGATGAGAGAGAAATGGTCAGCCAGAAGGAGTGTATGAAAAAATCAAGTGACATTAGCCCCCTGGACGTGTATTCGACATCCTCTGCTCTTCAACGTGATTGATAAGGTCGATGGGAGGCAGAACTGACTGCGTGTGTAAAATGCTCGCAAAATATTTATCCATATATCCAAGTTATACATCTAGCTCAAGTTCTATTTAAACTTTATTTTGATGAAAGTCATTTCTTCGAATTGTTCGTTCGGAATTTACTGGAAGTATTGTAGCAGGCTATGATTGATGATATCTCTCGGTATCCTTTTTGTTTCGTGTGTAGCTAGTGAAATTGAATACGTTCGTTGATTTATATCTAGAGCAAGATGTTTCTTTGACCTATTGTATCTTTTTAGCCGTATTATCTTGTGCAACTGGATATCTCTTGGATGTAGTTTGCAGATTGCAGACTACCAAAAGTATACTTACACTTTATAATCTACAATTTTTAAAATAAATGAAACTATGAAAAAGATTATAAATCATTTATTTCTGTTAAGATCAAATTTGGAACACATAATTGCTCTATTGTCTTTTTTTATATTAGTCTAGTTTGTCTAAGTTAATTTTTCATTTTTTTATTTATATTTTTAATTTTACTGTATATTGTAAATAATAGTAAAATAATGACTTTCCATCCTCGATATTTATACACACACACACACATATATATATATATATATATATATATATACATATAAAAAAAGTAAAGGTAACAGTAAAATATATATATATATATATATACATATAAAAAAAGTAAAGGTAACAGTAAAATAATATATATATTGGAAATGGAAAGTCGTGATTTTATCATTATTTTATCGTTATTTTACTGTTACCTTTACTTTTTTTATATTAAATTAGAATTTGGTAATGATATTACAATTTTTTTATAACACTAGGTTGGAAAACAGTCATTTTTGACAAGCAGCTCGTTCATTATGCATTACTCATTGAAAAGGATAACTCGTTAGTTGACTCGTTACGTAACGAGTAAAGCTACAAATATATTTTATCTCTACTATCCTATTAAGGGTATAGAAATAACGCATTAAAAATTATAACTGGAATATCGAAATTCAAATATGATGCACGTCATGGAGGCATATACAAGATATCAAATTACAAGTCTACATCTTCAATATTAATTAAGCGTAGGCATACCAGAGTTAAGATTTAATTTTGCGAGGCGCCGTGCCATACTTGAACGGAAAATATGAGAAGATGCGGGGGACATTCACTAATTGAGTTAATGAGAAAAAAAAATAAGTGCACTCTAACACACTCTTTGCTCGGAAAACTCATTTAATTTTCTATCAACGATGACACTTGTGCCACTATCTTCGAAGTTGTTTTTTTAATATAAATCAAGTATGACTAATTAAAATTGTAGCGTGCCTTCCATTAGTTTGCCCATTTTGGCGTCCAACAAAGAAACTGAATCAACATTAAAAAAATATTATATATCAAAACATGCATTTGCATTATCCGTCTTATAATTTAATATAATTTAATATAAGCTTATTAATAGAAGCTTATTGATACAAGAATGTGTATATTTCATATTGCAAAGCATTACTAAAAGTATAAAAAGTTTATAAATTATTCCATTATTATGTTTTGAGTATATGTGTAATTTGAGCACAATTCCCTATTGATTTAAAAACTATTTAGTTTGTTTTTGATTTTTATGTGAAATTGTTTTCTAGTACTTGCAAATTTGATATAAAAAAATTGAAGAAGTAGTATTACGAATTAAATCAAATTTTATATATATTAATAAAATTGTTTTATGTATATACTAATGAAATTTTATTTTATATTAAAATAAATATTCATGTGAAAGTTTATTTAGATCCACATATTCAGTCAAAAAATATTTACCTAAAACTGTAGCAAAAAATATGGTCATTTACTCTGCACAATCCATTATAAGCCAAATTATTCATCGTTATGTTCTTTGTAGGTGCTTTATGACCAAAAATTTTTTATTGAAATTAGGGAAAATTCCAAGCCGCCTACAGTTTTTAAATTTCAATTTAACTTTTATTTTGTATTGCAATTAAAATATCATTAAGGTTTGAGAGTCTCACAGGTCTATAAATATTAGATTCTGTGTATATACCATTAAACGTGATAGTAAAAATAATGAAGCTATTAATGTTCTTGTTAACTTGTAACATTTTTTAAATACTCTATCCCTTTAAAATTTTAATATGGAACATCGAGAGTGTTATAAAGGTTTATTCGTGCCATTTATACACTTGCGTCATAGATATAAAAATTCGCAAGTCATCCCGACAAAATTGTGCATACCATTTATATACGTGTGCACTCCTCTCCCTCTCTTTTTCTCTCTTTCTTTCTATGAGACCGATTACCGGTTTTTTTTTCTTTATATTAAAATACAATCTCTCTGTCCTTCATCGATTGTTTGCTCAACAAACTCGACTAAATATATTGGCAAGTATATCCCTATCTCTCTAAAAATATTATAAAAGGTAGCCTTTGAAGACACAGTTTTTCACATAGCTCGGACATGCTATCGATTTCCCATTACATTCCGCGGATGTGTAGTGTATACATATCTGATATCGCACATGATATTACAGTACAGAGTGTTTATGAATCGCACCGGCGAACTTTCAGTGTGTTCGTGAGTGAAATAAATGATTTTCTCTCGCAATTTTCAGCTGCAAGTCTCTCTCGTTAGTCGCAAGTAGGAAGTGCTCTTTGCGTGAAAAGTTTTTATGTGCTAACCGACCTCGGATTATAAGCCGCCATTTATGAGTTTTGAGTAGAAAATATTCGTCTATGTCGTGTAAAGGAGTTAAGAACGGGTGACTTTATTTTCACAATGACACGTCGCGCATTGCACGCAAAGCTTAAGATTGGCATGCAATGGAGAATTCGTAGGTAAATTGAATCCCATGATTTTGGATGTTGTCTATCTGCTCGCTAGAAAAAACACGCGAATACGCGATACGAAAGCCGTACGAAAGCTTTATTCCAGCGTACGGAGAATGCATTTTTCCCTCGGTTCTCTCCGGCATAGCAATGAAAATTCGAGAATCAATATTCACCGTGTGTCATCACAATGTACTCCAGTGTCGTTCCCGTTGCTCGATCTATTTTATTTGTTCTCTGCATATGCTGTAATCGTGCGTCGGTTCTGGTACACAAAACCGGGAAACGGCGGAGATAATTTCGTTGCACGTTGGCGTAACAACTTGGGCAACTGGAAATGCGCGAGAGAACCGTATAAAGCAATTAAAGCAATGGATGTAATTTTATAGTATACATGTACTGTCGAATCTCGAATCATCCGAGAGAGATAAACCTTTTATTTTTATTATTCGTTACAGAATTGAACTCAAATTTGTTCTTCTGTGAGCTTGATTCGGAAGCGATAACAAGAAACAGCGAGGAAAAACTTTTTTTATTTGACAAATTGAAGAGAGAAAAAGAGAGAGAGATATATATTAATCGATATTTATTAGGCGCTTTGAAACGATGTCTCCTCAAGCGCACACTAATGCAAAAACTGCATACATAATAAAACAAAGTATAGAACTATGAAAAATAATAATTGATTATACAAAAAGAAAAAGAAGAGAAGAAAGAGAGAAAGAGAAGAAAAAAGGAAAATCGATATTTGTAAAATAAATCTTATTTTAAGAATTCTGATAATGTTGCTGATTTCGCGCGTTATACTTCTTTACAGCTTCAGAATGCATAGAACGTGGAGAACCAAAAGCAAATAAAGTAAAAATAGAATAAACGACCCTCCTCCTCCTCCTCCTCCTCCTCCAGACCAGAACACAACTAGAATTCCTTAGCGAACAGAAAGTAATACGACAATTGATTGCCGTGTTATAATAGCGTAATGCTAATCGTATGCATCATCTAGTTAGACGGTACATTGCCAGTCGCGCTTTTACAGAGTGTCATTCACACAGTTAAACGAAACAATGGCAGCCGCCTCGTGTTGGATGCAACAGTCGATCCATTTAATGGCTCTGTTCCATTTTAACATGGAACGTCGCGCTAAAAGATGGGAATACCGAATGCCATCGACTATATTTTACTTATTGCATTTCTCAAAGCCACTCTCACCTTTTCCCATCTTCTTATATTTTGTCAAATTTTTCACGCAATTATAATGACCGATTCTAGCTACTAATGAATGTATTAATTAATGTATATTTATTACGATGTTTATTACGACGTTAATGTTAAAATAATAATATTGTAAAAAATCGTTTAAATGGAATATTTTAATTTATTAATTTATATACTTTTAAATACTTTTATGAATTTTTTATTTATTTTAAACATTTATTATCGCATAAATTAACGTTTGTATTTATGAAAAAAATCAAAAGTCTATAGAATAGAAAACAAAGTATAAGAAGCGTAGATTATTTCAGTCTTAAAACAATAGGCATTCAAATAGACCAGTTAAATTTTATCATAAAGAGACATTAATAAATGCGTATAATAACAGAAGAATTGTTCTTCGTTGCGTTACATTTCGCGTGACAAAGGATGCAAAATATCAGTCTGTCACTTCGACCGGTTACGATGGAAATCGATATTTCCGGGAAGTGTAACCCAACATGTCACAAACTTCGTAATATACTCGTTTTATGTATATAAAAGTAACTTCGACTTCGATCCACCTGCGATCAGGTCATTGAATATTGAAAATGTAACGTTGACATATGTTAATGAGTATAGAGGGCTTCACGTAATTCTAAACACATCGATTTGAAAATTATATATTGTCATCCATGTTTTTCAAATCAAATTTCAGTTCTCTTATCCAATTCTATACGACCCGTCGATGTCACGTAGAATTGAAATCTTGTATTGCATATTAATAAAAGCTTCCCACTACGAATGAAAACTCTGACCGTCGCATTTCTCTCTGTTTTGGGTGCAACATTCCTTCTCAGTCGACACGAGGATTTCACATATGCCGTGACACACATTGATCTGCTCCAGTGGACGATTTTCACCGATATCGTCGGCTCACGCAACATTCAAAATTTTCACCGCGATCGCGTGCACATCAACGGGGCCCGTTCGACGTCGCTCGCGTGATTCCGCGTCGTTGCACGACATCGGCCTTTTCTTTTGTTAAGTAACGACGTTCGTACGGCCGTGCCTAACGTATTCGGTTGAGCAGTCCATCAACTAACTCAGCCGCGTGTTTAACCACGTCGCATTGCCAGATTACCGTGGCCCTGCTAGGTCAAGGATGCAATTTGGCCCGGATTGGTTTACGCGAGTTTTATCCCCCCGCAAATGCACTGCTATCATATGCACACACGGTAACTATATAGACTATTTCAAACCATTGTATAGACGGGATGCGCACGGCGATGAAAGTTCGATCGTGTAAATCCACTTTGCGTAAAATGTCGATTATGATGCATACAAATGGCTGCTGTGCACGGTTTGTCTTGAAATGTCATCACGCCAAACGTATTTATGCATGCAGGCAAACTATAACAATAAATAATAGTTTATGTAACATTTTAAGTCAAGTAATTTCTGTAAAATGTACATTCACCAACGTTTACAATAGTTTCGAAAACACAAATTTGTAGGGGTAAAGGTGGAAAAGAGGAGTTTGATTGACGTCTGGTACGCTTTTCGCAATGCTGGAACGCGCAAGTCGCGCTTATAATCCTGAGATAGGAGGATAAATATTCTCTTCTCTTTGCTCTTTGTAATATGTTTCAAAGCATTTCTACGTCACGGAATATGTATTTTAAGAAAAGCGTATTTAACATTTAAATTCTAAATTAAATATATTGATCAAATAAAAATTAATTAATTTAAAAATTTTTAACAAATTTAATTATTATGCATATTTGCAACAGGTCTCAAAGTATTTCTACGTCATATATTAAGAATAGCATTCAACCTTTAAATTTAAATTAAATACATAAATAAAATAAAAGCTGAGATTAATTCAAAAATTTTAAACAAATGTAATTACTGTGTAAATTGTGTAGGAAAGAAATAGTTACATTTATAACGATTCTTTGAGAATTCGCGACGATGATTTGACGATTCGACGTGATTACGATGGAAAAGAGCCCGAGGAAAAATCTTGTCTCGAAAAGAGGGTGACTTCTCGAGGGAACTTTTTTTTACTTCAATTTTGTCCCTGGTGAAAGTTCATTTCCTTTAGCCTTGATATTCCCAGCGAAGTAGGGAACACAAACGACGACCGTTGGCTGTATAAGACGCGCCGCGTGATGTTATTACCCCTCGATAATGAGCAGTCCCAGAGGTAGCGGCAACTCGGCGAAACTGCTTGGAATTCAAGAGGGCTATTCTCCGCCAAATGACGAATCGCTTATCTAAACGCGTTTACAACGACAAACCTCTCATTCCCGTGCCCTTTTGCGAGGTGCAAGAACAGTCTTGCAAATCTAATCAGACGTTCTTGCATTTACGCTAAACAGTCTATCGTTATCTCGCAAGTTTTGATTACGACGACCGATGTGTACTAGAGGCGAATGAATAAAAAAGACTCATTCTCACTAAAACAAATCAACATAACGATATTTATTTAGCTTGTAATATCCGTTACAATCGCGTTACAATTACTGTATCCTTGAAATATGAAACAATTGATCGATAATAGGAGAACATTGATCGATATGTGAAAACTATTTAAAGATCGAACCTTTGATCACAGCTGGTTTTTAATGCTGATACTTCTTGTGTATAATTTTATACACATTTTTCAGTTTAGCAAACTGCGCGTTAAATTAATTTTTCGATCTTAAAATACAGTTTTAAGTTAACGATAATAATATTTAATCATAATATCAAATTGGCAATTAATTTAATAAGTATGATTTAACAAGCATCTATTATGGCAATGATGCCAATTAGAATCTCCTCTCCCTGAATACTGCAAAAATGTTTTTAATTTAAATGCTTAATGTTATTTACGAGAGAATAATGAGAATGTTTATATATATATACATTTAAACATTCTTATTATTATACATTTTTCATTATACAATTTAATATAAAATATATTTTATATAATGAGAAATATATATATTATATAATATAAATTTTTATTATTGTATTTACATGTGTATATATAAGTATATATATGTATATATATGTATATATGCATATATGTGTGCATGTATGTATGTATATATATATAAACATATAATAATAAGAATTTATATATAATATATATTGTATATAATTTATATAATTCACATTATTTTCTTTTATACATAACATATACAGTACATATGGAGAGCATAAATAAATTAGCAAGCTAATTCTAATAATGTCAGTTACTGTCATCTTATTAACATTGACTTTGTGCCATCGATCTGTCTATCCCGCATTTCCCATAGCGTAAAATCCTTCGGGGATGTTAGGGATCGATGAAGCGAATGGTGTTACACAGTGCAAGTACACGTCAGCAAAAAGGATTTGAGAGCAATCCGCTGTAGACACGAAAAAGCTGGATACAAGAAGTATGAAAAGCCGCAGCTCTCGCGCAGCTATACTTTTAGAATAATTTAAAATAAAAATATTTTTATAATGAGGAAGCGAGAAAAAGACGAAAAGAGATGTATATTTGAAGTGAATGTTAAATATATCTCTTTTTATAACTTTGCTAATACTACTTCCGCGGATATAGTTTCGATGGCGTTGCTTTTACTGCGATTTACGGATCTCTCAAGAGATTAACAAACGCGATTGCAGAGCAGTTAAAATCCAACAATTCTGTAGAAATTTTTAATTTGAGCAATCTGTAGTTTTGCTAACGCATTAAAATTATAATAATACGCGTAGAGTAACTGACGTGTATGCTTCGTACGCGCATTCAGCCTGCGTTGACAGTTGCACGCAAATAGAAACTGTAACTCTGTGCAACTCGCTGTCTATATTCTAAAATTTGCAAAAACCCAAGGGAGACTTCCTGGCATTGCGGAAAGTTAAATTCATTTATAGTTTCGGAATGCGGCTATGTGCCAATCTGTCCGTTCTGAATAAAAGATGCGTACTCTTACCATTGCGTGATGAAGTCTGTGCCGATGGTGAAGATCGGCGCGGAAGTACGATTGACCTCGGTGCCGTTCAGGCTGCTTTCGGTGCCGTTCATCTCCATTCCACCAAACCGAGGCGGCAGCAACCTTCAAAGCTACTGCGCCCTCTCCTCCTCAGTATACAGTCATCTCTCAGACATCCTACGAGCATCGAGATAAAATAGAGATATATCACTCGTATATTGAAAGCGTGCAATATATTTAGAAATACCGAAATATTTTCTTTTAAGCTTGATATGATATAGTAACTTTCTCAAAGTGGAAAAAATTCGATCAAGATCGTCATTTGCTTTAGTCCTTTCATTTCTGATACTAAAGTGTGATTTAAAGTTAAATGTTGAAATAAACATTCTTTCTTAATTTTTTTTGTATTTTATAAATTTTTTCTTAAAGTAGATTAAGTAAAGTAGAATTCAAAGTTGAGAGGTAATGCGCGTTACTTGTAACGCTGTTACAGTTATTGTTACTTTTTTCGGTAATGATCGTTACTTTTTTCTATGTATAACGATAACGTTCTTACATTTTTGCGATAGTGATAACAAATTCACCCCTTATTTTTATACTTTATCTTTATATTCCTATACTTTATTTTTATGTTCGGAACTCTATCTTTATATTTTTATTATTTTTATGCTTATTAACATTCGAGAAAGAAAGGAGGCGGTGGAATATCATTTCGTTTTTTAAAAATAACTCAGTAAATAATAACGTGACGCAATTCTACCAATCACCTTGTAGGTAAAAGTTCATCGGGAATATAAAACAAACATTTTATAATTTACTAAAGAGGGAAATAAAGGATGCGTTTGTGAGGTAGCATAAGAGTTCTAGAACACTAACAGTTAATGTCATAAAGATATTTACGTACAATTAGTTATAAAAATCACAAATTAATAAATCTTTATTGATTTTACATACAATAAATGCCATAAAACAAGGTTTTATAAGTATTTTATAAAATATGTGTTTTATTTAAAAAAAATTAAAAAAATTTTTTTTTGTTTAAAATATAATATTTTGAAATAATTTCTTTGCTCTGTTAGTAAGCATTAAGCAATGTTCACTCAGGTTGTAAAGTCGCAAGAGCGCTCGTAATGCAAATTGTTCACGACCATTTCATATCTTTCTTAGTACATAGTAATAATTTTATATGCCGAATTCATACGCACATTACAGCACACATTAAATTCAATTACACTATTAACTATTTTAAAGCCTACACTATTAAAAGTCTTTAAGTTAGACTAAAGTTAACAAATTAATGTCTAACGTACTTGTCAAAATTATTATAAAACAGTAAAAATTGCTACTACTTGCTAAACTGAAATTCAGCTTTTATAAGAACGCAATGAACACTAATGACCAGTAGTCATCCTACAATGTCTAAATAAACTGTAATAAAGTAACAAGTTTTAACGGTTGTTCTCAGAATTTAACGCAAATTATACGATACATTATGATATCTCACCACTCCATACGTATTTCACGATCCATATCTTTCATTTATACACACAGTTGGCGTGCCAGATTAAAGATTATAAGCAATTATAAGTTTTATTCATTAGCATATTTTATAGTTAGTAAATTTTAAATATTTAAAAATAATTTGCACTTTATATTTTAGAATGCATTCCGATAATCAGTTAGTAGTGAAAGTCTATGATAAAGTAGACAAGAGCTCGTTGGCAGTTTCATTTTAAGCTAATTAGTATGATTAAACTGTACTCATGTAATAATAAAAACTTTTTTTTATATTTTTATGCCAGTAGACTAATTTTGTAAGTCGTTAATTCTTAAGATTTATTATTGCTATAATGTCATTGCGTAACTTTTTTACCATTTATTATGCGCAAGGATATTATAACGAAATTGTGCTTAAAAGTTACAAAGTAGGTCTACAAAAATAATTCTATGATATAGTTTCTTTGTAGTAAATAAAATACGAATATGCTGGATTGTAAACTTGCCTTGATAACAAGATAAATTGACACATATCACGGTGTAAGTTGCCTATACGAGTCGATATTAAAATATCGAGTTTGTCGTACAGGCAACTTACACCGTAATATGTTCCAATTTAGCTGCTATCGAGGCAAGTTTATAATCCAGCATGTCCGTATTTTATTTTATATTTTAGGACGCATTTCAATTAGTTATTAGCAGTAGTGAAAGTCTGTAATAAGGGAGACAGTAGTTCGTAGGTAGTTTTCACAATTTCGATATTTTAAACTAATTATTATGATTAAACTGTACTGTAATATTAAATTTGTAAAAACGTAATAAAAATTAAAAAAAAGGATTGTAGATATGTACTTCACAAAAACAACAATTTTGCTAAAATACAGATTTGAAAATAATTATGTCAAATCATTAAAAAATTTAAATTAAAGTTATTAATTGTTAAAATGTTGAAACCTTTACATCCATATCATTCTGCTTGAATTTCTTACATAATAATTTTGATAATTTAACATAAAATTATTTTCTAATCGTATCTAATTAAATTTTTAGATACTACAATAACATTGTGATGATTAGATAACAAAATGCTGTTAATTAACAAAATGTTTATAGAAAAATAAAAATAAACTATCTTTTTAAATGTAGTTTGTTACATTGCAGAAACATGATAAAGCATTTTGTTGGAGTTAAGTAATTGAATTGTTCACACACTTTTTACTCGCGTTAAACTTGCCTTAAATATGACTCAATCCTATGAGTCAAATATCTTATTGCTCCGTATATTTAATTTCAATTTTATTACAACAAAAAACTTATTAAACAATATCTTAATATAACCGGGAAATGTATCATCATTTAATTAAGGAGAACGGCTATAGCGGTCGAAAGCAGACACGAGTGCTTGATAATTTTCTAGGTGAATTTACAAACATTTATCAAATTCCTCAAACTGCGTGCCGCATGCTTACCGGATTTAAACACAAGTTTTAAGAAAAACCCAACAATATAATATCACGAAAATTAAATTGTTAATTAAGGCACTCACATGGAATGTTGGGGGATCCAAGTTTAAACTTTGGCCAAAATAATATTTTTTGCAATTTTTTTTACAGTTTTCAGGATAAGGGCAGATAGTAAAGATGCTTGCAAGCATTAAAATTATTAGATACAGCATTAGCATTTTAATTTTTGTGATAATATATTTCTGAATGCTTCTTAAAAGCTATGTTTTAAATCCGGCAAATCTGCGACGGGCAGTTCAGGGAATCTGGTAAATGTTTGTAATTAATTTAGTCATTATTTTTATTATTATTTCTTTAAAGCTTTTTATTATTTTTATATCTATTCAGTTTTATTTAATTATTAGATAAATATTAAAATATAATTTTAAAATCTAATATTTTATATAAATCGTTACTTTTTAAATAACGAGAACGATTTTACTTTGTAATAAAAAAGTAATGGTAACTGTAACTTTTATAAAGTTTTTAATCCTGAATTAAATTTATATAGGTAAGTATATGGAATAAAAGGCAAAGCTCTTATCATAGTACGTAAAATAATTGAAAAGTGTTATCATTGCAAGCAATATTATACAGCACGTTCGAACCTTACAGATGTTAGCATGGTTTAAGATTTATCAAAGTACTACTGTCGATAACAAACATATTTTTTGCAAATGTGATAGTATTGCCAAGGCCAAGTAAATGAAACGCAAAAAAAACCTCCCTTCGCGTGTGGCACGACGGACTCCGCGCTTTATATTTATGATTATGTCCTAGAAAATGTAGCCATTACAGAGTAAATATATGTATAATTCCAGTTGTATAAATGTTATGAACAAAAAGCTTTATTTATCGTTTAATTACTTGCATATAGCTGGAGGAAAAAAATAGAAAAAGAGAGAGAAAGAGCGACATTAATAGAATTTTATATTCATAATTTAAACGCGCGTATGTTTCATTTTATATTGCGCTACAACATAAACTTGTTGTTGAGAAAATTAATTATTAGTTCTGTACAGCAAATTGCAATGTGAAGTATATTATTTTCTTCAATTGCAAACGCAACTGAAATTTATTATGCACGCGCAGTTGTCGTTATACAGGTTGACCCGACCACTGCTATGTAAGAGCTCATTTAAAAATCATGCTTTTTATGTGATACACATATATATATATATATATATATATATAAAGATCTCACATAAGAAATTTAATTTCTAACAGTCATGCTTCGTGCCCGATCAATAGCATTCCGACGCCAATAGCATACCGATATTATCATGCGTCGCACTAAACCCAATAGTATTAACGTTATCAAAATGTCCCTTAAGCAGCGACCGCATATTTTTATTCTTTTTTTCCTCTTATAATGAATTTTTGAAGTTCTTTTTTCTTACACACGAAGCTAGGAGGTGAAAACATTTAATCTCAATGAACGTATCGCCAGAGAATTGTTTGTTCTACTTGAAATCCCATTTGACCAAAAGTGTCATTTTTATACTGCTTCAAACAAATATATCTCCTTGCAAGAGAAAATATTGTCATAAAAAAAACTGTAATGTTTTTAATGTTTGCAGCATAAATAATATTTTTCATATAAATGATAAAAAAACAGTAATATTGACGTGGTATAATTTTACACGCGATCAGAAATATTTAATTATTTTTTTGCGATTACAATTAAAACAACAAGATAAATAAGGATGGTATATGCTGTTAAAAATGTTATAAAATTTAATGTATTTTTTAATTAAATATTAAATTTAATGTATAACTGAAAAGTATGTGCATAAATGTTAGTGCACTTTTAAAAACATTAAATATTTTTTAATGTACCTATTTGAAATTTGTGTGCTTCTGTTATATTACATTAAATTCTGTCGCTGACTTTTAACAAAATAATGTAATCTTTTATTTGTTTTACATCTTTAATATCAAAGCCCGTGAAAATCATATTGCAACATTTAAAACTCTGTAATGTTCAGTTAACTAAATACAAAATTGTACGCGATACATACAATAATGACAATGTACATTATGTGCTCTATAAACATCTATCATTTATAAGGCAGATTGTTGCGCATGATCATTAGATTAATTTTAACCGAAAGATCAAACGCGGGTAATATTCAATGTGTTTGCGCCGGTGAAATTAACCGTGGATGGTTTTCGTCAAAGAGCATCGCCATTACAATTACATCTCATACGCGGTAATCACTTTTTTTACTGGCCCGTTATTTTAATTAAAGGTGAAATAATGTGCCACATTGCCGCTACATAGTTTATTATCGTTATCTCCCGATTTTCTATTTCAACAAAATGTAGCGCATTCATTTTATAAATGCAAGATCGATATATTTTCCATATATTAACGCAACTCAGAGAAGTATACATTGCAGTGGAACTTAATACATATTTATGAGTTCAGTAGTGACACGCGATATTTATCAGATTGACAACGCTTCTTTCAGCACATTATTTTCTTTACTCCCAATGGTACAATAGCACGACCGCACGACGATATCGTTATCTCTCAACGATTCTATGACGACAAATTAAAATATTTAAAAAATTTTTACTATCTTTTGATAAAACACATTTTACTGTTTCACAATGAAAAACTTCTGATTAATTAAAAGAAAAAAGTTATAAGAGAGATTATGCGCGGTATAAAGCCTTTAAGTAATAAGAGGTTTATTTTGGCATATTTCCTCTTTCCAATTTATATTACAACGCACCATTAAACAATATCGAAGATGGAAAGAGTATAATTCATGAGCGGAATTGATTAGTGAATCCGATAAGACTGTATAAAAGAAAAGGATTTATCTCCGTCTCTTAACGAGACCCCAATTAGCATCGGCTGTTATTACGTTACTCAAGAGAATATCAGATTTCTCTTTCGCTTTGGAAATGAATGCATCGTAACTTTTTAACTGGCACCATGCAATAGTAACAGTAATACGATTTATTATTTAAAACCTGAACCACAAAGTTATAATTGTTACAATATTACAAAGCGACAAAAAGGGGAAGACAGAGTACTGAAATATTCGTGTTGAAATTATATCATAGGTATAGTAATTTGTGGAAAAAAAAACAAATTTGCAAACATAATATATTCCGAATTTAGATGTAACGTTAACACAATTTGTAGCTAGATCTCAGGTGGTTAAAATAATTAAAGGATTGCGTGCGCGCAGCACATTTTTCAGAAGACGACACTGTCAGCCATTTGTACCTGACATGGAAATCGCACAGATCATACTTCCTCGTTCACTAATTTTAGATCAAGATGTAGAAAACGTGCTTAATCACACTTGACTAAAATCACTAGTTCAGTAATCGTAGGAAGTACAGGTAAATAGCGCACTCGCCGTATTCTATTTAAATAATTACTCTGAAGGATTTATGAATGCATTAATATAACTCAAAAACTTCTGACGAAATACTGTATGTACTCTTTTTATTCGGGCATGAAAGTGATTATATTAGATGAAAAAAGCACTAATTAATTAAGTTTTGTAATGTTAGGTACAACGATAAAGAGAGCAAAGTAAAATAAAGATCAAATAATATAGAATAAATAAATACAATGAAAAAATAAATGTAGATAAACGATATCTGATAAATCTTGTTTAATTTCGATAATGCATATCGAGCGTGTTAATATTGGCAACTTGCGTTTCAAACGCGTTTCATTATCGCAAAATAATTTTTCAAAAAATTATAAATGACTACACCGCGCTTTAGAGAAATCGGTTGCGACATATTTTATTATTCCCATCCTCCGGGTTTCTGTTTTGCCTAATGCTCATTCTCCCCGGAACGGGGATAAATTTGGACGGGGGACTGGTATAGCACGGCGCTTCTGGCTTTATCAGTCTGCAAATTTATGCAATCCCCGGCAGCTTCCCTTTCTTTCATCTTACAACGCGAGCGTTTTGTTTCCCGCCTACTCCTCGTACACCTCGTTCCCCGTGATTTACGCGAGGAGAAATATCGCGGAACTTTTACGTCAATCCTGTTTCCCGCGCTTATCGCCTGCGAGACGCGCATTCATTCGCTCGGATGGGAATCAGCGATATACCCATATTTTTTTCAAACCACGTAGATTTTGCCGGTTGTTTCTCCCCGTCGGATTCGCAGTAAAACAGCTTGCACACGCAATGGTAAGCTTAGGAAATATGTGGTGCACGAAACAGAAAATAATGAAAATAGGACGAGTGGATCGCAGCATGTCTCACGGCTGCCGAACGCTTCGTAATAAAATGCAAAAAAGAGAGTTTCAGCGATTTCAATTTAAAAAAAAAAAAAAAACCGCGTGGCATTGCAATTAACATTTTGCGCAAGTGGTCTCCTCTTAAATATTATTTGAATAAAATTTCAATCTGTAAATACGTTGAATATTAAAACGACCGATTTCAGAGAGATGTAAACAGCATTTCGATCATATTTATCTTTAAAGAGCAATCGATAACTCCGAAATGCAGGAAAGAAACTCGTGACTTGCTTTTATAACGAAAAGTTGATATTTATTGCAAATGCGTTTTTATTTATGTTAAAATATATTTAGTGCCATAAAATGTATAATTTTCTAGGTATTTTAAATTACAATCTTTTTTACATTAAAATCGAATCCTTTAATATTAATAGATATCAATAAAAATAGATTACAATTTATTTTGTTATATGAAATAAATTAATGTAGCTGACTATTATTTGTAATAAAAATAACAGTCTTGAATTCAAGTCTAAATTGATGTGACAAATTTTTCCATCTATTAGAGTTGTAATATCATATCTCCCTTTGTCATTTTTGCATTAATACATGGTACAATACATGATACAATGATAGCAAACTATCAATCATTCAAATATTTGTTATATTTATATTTAGACTTAATTTTAGAATTTGTAAAATGGTTTTATACACAAAAACGTATATACATTTGTTTTTAAAAAATATTTTATAAAGTGTATATATATATATATATATATATATATATATATATATATATATATACACATATAATATTTAAAATATTTATAATACAAGTAATATTAGTAATAATTATATTATATACAAATAAACAAAATATATTATATGATATATAGTTAAATAAAATATAAAAGTTTTTAACTTGCAATTTCATGAATATGAATATAATAATAAGTATGTGATATATTGCTCATGATGCAATAAGAATTTTTAATAATTTCAACCATTAATTTGTATGAAATAATTACAACTGAAAGAATTTTTTAATTCTTGTTTCTTCCAAAGGACTTTTCTCCGAGCTATTAATTTACACATCCTCGGTTTGATTTACGCAAAAACTTAAAAAGAATCATCAATCACTTTTATTGATATAGCGTAATTAACACTCATTTATTTGTTTCGCGTATCCGGTAATATACGGTGCAAAAATAAAAAATGTATATAGCGTGATTCATCATCCGATGTATCTCGCGAATAATTCATCAGGCGTCGAAAAATATGAAGCTACCGCTCACATGAAATAGCTTACTAATCAATTTTAGTCAGCGAGTTTTAGTTGCGCGCGATTGGTTAATGATTCATGCCAGAAACGTATGTTAAAGTATCCCCGTAATATATACATTAAAAGTATCACGCATAAAATATCACGTAACAGTTTCAATAAAATAAAGAGTTTCTCAGATTCTCTGCGTTTTTTTTTTTTTGTATTTATACATCAATCTTGTTAGTGAAAGTAAGGGAAGTTTTGGACTGTACTTTTGTTTTTTTCTAAGTTTCTTTTAGCGCACACGCACGATTCGATAATTCTATCAAAGTTGAGTTTATTCGAGACTGAACAAAGAATAACAATTTATCTTTATTTCTAACTCTGAAAATTAATCTTGTTTCCATTTTCGCATTTCTATCCTTCTACTTGTTTTCTTCTTTTACTTTATATAATATATAAGCGCTAAATTTATGTAAATTGCAATTTAAGTTTCTTTACTTTCTTTTAGCTCATATTGATAAATGTCTTTTTTACTGAAAATAACTAGAATTTTAAAATATTATTAACGTATTGATCTTTTGCGTTGCATTTTATTTGTATGCTGCAGATTGGATATTTAATTAGTTTATTTAAAATTTTTGCTTGTTGAAAGTACAATATAATTTTACTTGAAAACGCGACTGCAGTTTTGTTACGTTAATAAGCGACGATTTACTACGGTAAAAGTTTGCGACGGTAACAAGTTGATGTCATCCTGACATAACGACATCATTTTATTGAGAAAAACACGTTCAGCAAAACATCTTTTAGCACACGATGATTTATAGCGATAACGCTTCTTTAAGGATGTATAAGATATTTTTCAAAACTTTAAATATTATTAAAAAATTACAGATTATTTTATAATGTATTTGAAAATAGTAGAAAAAATTTGGCAACAATTTTCTATCTGGATAAAAAATTATTTATAAGAGGTAGATATGTGCTTTAATAAAAATATAATTTAATAAAATAATGAAATAAGAAGTAATGAAAAAAATCTGAATTTCTTTATCTAAGTACTTTAAATATTTAAAATAATTCATGTAAAGTTTCATTACAATACAGATTTTTGTAATATAAACAAAATTCATTTATTTACAAAATAATTAAACAGACAATCGCAATAAAACTTCGTAATAAATCATTTTAAATATTTAAAGTACTTACACAATAAAATTAAGATTTCTTAAATCTTAATCTTTTAAAAAATAATTTTTAATAACAAATAAAGTAAATAAATTGTAAAAATATGTTATTAAGTAAAAATATAATCTTCACACAACTGTCATGTATACATGTATAGTTTATGTGAAGTGTTGGCATTAAACACATTTCCAAATTTTATTTACTTTGCAGTGACTGTATTTCCGATACATCCTTAACGCAGCAAAATGTTTTCAAAAAACAAATTTTATTATATATAACAAATTTTTTTTTATTTGTTTGCTGACTGTAGGAAATAATCCAATAATAAAAATAATAGGATCCAAATTTGATAATGATTGGCTAAATATCTTAAGTCTTTGGTCTTAATACTAGAGTAATTCTTCAAAAGCGCGCTGTAGAAGCTCAATTAGCAGTTCAACTTATTTATCATCCGATTAGCTTGTAAAAGTTCTGAGAAAAATCCCGTGAGTGGTATTATATTTTCAGTAGAGAAGCGATTGAATTTTGCAGTGCAATCTGTCGTGCAAAACAATTACATCATTCGGCACACAATTTTATCGATAAAATTCTTTTAGATAACGGAAATCGATATAATGAAACGAAATACAGGTCGCTTTAAATTCTTTCAAGGCGTCTGTAAATGTCTCTTTGACAGAGTTTTGGAATTGACTTCTTAATACATGAAATGTTCTGCTTTTCTTAGTGAAAGTTCAAACAGTTTTTGAATTCAGGTTCATAAACGATTGAAGATGAAGTGAAGTTCTAGCAGAGAAATTTTGCTTCGGATATGCAAACGCAGTGAAACCTCATTCTTAATTCAACTTCAAGTGGACTTTGCAAATTTGTAAATATATTTGTAACAGCATCGAGAACATGCAATACGAATAAAAATTCCTCCCTCTTCTCTGCTTGAGTTTTTGCTAAGATAAAGTCGACCTCAAATCGACCAAATGGAGCATGAGCGAAAAACAGCACGCTAAATGTGAGACGGTCCGTATAGTTTTATCTTAAGCCGTACGATACCTGTCATGCGCGGTACGTGATAGTACACGATTAAAGTTCGCTGATCGGATATCACATGGGAAATCGCCGATCGACGTGCAATAGAGCGTACACGATGAACAAGCAACGTTACTGCGGCTGCTGTTGAGGAAGTTAATTCTCGACTATTGGAATGGTGCTCACTAATTTAGCAATTTAGACCCCGACCGACGTAGATTTCCGATGGCGAATCATCTTTGCACGCTAGTCTACGCTTCTCCGATTTGCAAATAATTCGTCTCTATAAGAGACCGGAGCTTTCTATATAGTTCCAGGGGAGGAAGTTGGCACCGCTAGCTCGTCTGATTGAATATCCATTAAAGGCGGAGATGAAACCCCGTAGTTGCTTGGTGTTAGAACTACGTCTATATTTATGTATAGCTCTCTTTAAAAAAAAAAGTTTTGAAGAAGTTATGCTTTACTAATTAATTCTAGAAAATGTGAAACCTCACATTTGCCGAACGATAATACATTTTAGCGAACAAGTCATTTAATCACAATGTTATTCAAAAATTACTGTATGCCTTATTGTACAAAAAAATGTGATAGTTGCAGTCGTACACAGTTGAAAATTTTGTATTAAATTTAACCTATATCGCATAGTCCAAATAATACATTTAAATTTTTCTTAATTTAACACAAAGTAAATATTTTAGAAAGTATCACAAATTATTATGTACAAAATTAATGCAAAAATGTAATACTTGGATACAAATTATTGAAAACAAATTATGGAAAAGCATGTTTCTTCAATAAAAACATTATAATATATAATAGGTTCATTAAAAACATAATTACTGAATAATATGTTAATTACTAATATTATAATATCAGTAATTAACATGTTATGTTTTTAATTACTTTAATTCATATTCGACACTTTCAAAGAAGATACGATGTAAAAGATTTCACAAGTGTAATTTAGAAAATTGATTGTCTAAATCGTATCTTTTGCAGTATGTTGTAAAAAAGCTTAATAAATTAATTGATTACTAGTAAAATGTTAAACATTATTATAATAGGTATCTGAAATATCAAGCTATTATTTTCTGTGTTTATTTGCAAATCAATATACCAAATAAAAAATAAAAATGACTTAAGATGCAGGTCTTCTCTAATATCAAAGATTGAAAATTATAAAAAATTTCTCTGCAAAAATTTATAATCAAATTAAATTAAATTAACTCAAAAACAAATTAAATGAACTTCAAATTGGTCCAAAGATCTGTACGTGAGAGAATCTGTATTAATAATATATAGGTGTAAACTTTATACATACATACAAATGCATATATAAATAAATCGAATTGTATGAATATATTATACATATTCGCACAATCCAATATCCAACGAAGGATTAACAAAGAGAGAGAAAATCATTTTCTCTGTAGAAGCGGCGAAATGCTTTTCTGAGGGGAACTCGTGAAATGATATCAACGAACGAGGAAATGGTTTCAACTCACTTGAACTCGATAGAATTCGCAGTCCAAACACCTTTCAAGCGGCTCACATAGATTGCTGAGCTGGGTGACCGAGAACAATGTCGACACACATATCCGCGTATTTCGATCAATCAATCGGGTGTCCATTTCAGTAATTGGCGTGTTGGGCCGCATGCCAAATTCGTCGTTTATACGTGAAACTTAATTATTGGAGATTATGGCTGTTTCCGCAATATCATGATCTTTGCGTTTTCCACGCAATAAAGAAATTTTCTTTCCGAGCCACCTTTTTCCTTTGCCGAACACAATCGATTTTCTCTGGAAGAGCTCTCGCGTTTTCATAAAAACTTTCAGTTCTCTCTTCAATTTTTTTACATCTATCGAATCAAATGAATAAATACATATAAAATCAGCTCTTCTCTTAACGTTTACTAAATTCACAAATAAATTTGCGATATTTTTAACGGTCCTTTAAATAATTAAAATATTTAAAAGTAAAAATATATGAATATATTCATGCATAATATACGTATATGCTTTAAAAAAAAAAAAGATTTTTATACTTTTATTTGACGATAATAATTAAATTCTCTCGATTAAATTAAAAATTAAACTTAAATTACCAATTGAAAATTGCATTTTTATTACAACAGCACATTTTATATGTAATGCACATATTTATATGTCCAATCAAAGTATACAATTTATATAAATATGTATATCGTGAAATTGCCACGTCGCCGCTTCGTGACGCGATGATAATGGTTCGGGCAATTCCTGCAATGATTATGCAATGCGCAGATCGAATAAACGAACAACGCAATGCCATTTACCTTATGATAAAAGCATTGCGTTAATTTATGGTTACACTTGCAAATCAGTTTCGCTGCCACTCGCAGATTCACGCTACATGTGTTTACGTGTTTTCACATTACGACCGGCATTGGATTTCTATGGATGTTACATGGGCCAGTGGAAATCAAGCAAACACGATAGCGTAGTGAAACTAACAATACGTCGACTGTGCGCACCGTTAATCCGACATTTCTAGCTCTCGTAGACAATTCGGGGCGAGCGCGAATCCGCCGGTTAATCGGTCCGAAATCGTTTTGCAGGGCTGCATGCGTTTGAACTGGCTAACCGCACGATATTTGTACCATTCAAAATGTCGTACTTTAGCATGAGTCGCAGCGGAATTAATTATACGAACAATTACCGTATGTCTTGGCCACCCCGTGTAAACAGCCAGTTGAAACGTTTTATAATTCGCGAGCATTCACAGGTAACCGCGTTTTCGCGTCATTTCTGAAACAACCCTGCTAATTGGCCGGTTTGCTTCTCACTTGCAACGAAAAAGATAAAAATATTCACGCTTGACTTTTACAATATAAAGGTCGTTTTGTTATTTTGCGTAATATATGAATAATTAATTGTCAACTTAGTCAAGAGCAATATTTCATGTTTCGCATTTCTTCTATGTATACACGGAAAAGAAGGTTTTACTAATGTATGTGAAAATTTAGCTAGATACAGTTTTGAAAATAATTTTATTGAACCGTCAAAGTTATTATGTAGGACGCTCAAGCATGATGGCAAGGCTGCAAAATGTTTTGACATTCTAGTAACCAATTTGATTGTTCCAATTATTTTGATTGGGATAACAAAATTATTTTCAGATCTGTACCCAGTTCAATTTTTAGACGTACACTTCAGCAAAATCGTTCTTTTCGTATATAAAATATGATATTTATTCATAGTTACAGTTGCATTTTTGCTAAAGAACTCAGTTGTCTTGAGACATAATTTAATAAAATCAATTTTATATTCATTATGTCATATATTTGTAATTATGATTTAATTGAAAATTTCTGATAAAATTTGCCTTATCATAGCTTGTTTTTTGATTCAATAATCGATTCCTTAAAGAAAGCTTATATGTTAATACAATTTTTAAATCTTTTAACGTTTTTTTTACTTTTTTTTATAAGAGATTAATACGATTTATGCTCCTGGAGGAATGATGGAATTAAACAGGAAGCGACAATTATAAATCATCATTATTTTGCGGGCGATAATTGTCTCTTAGCGATGCTTCGAATATATCCTATGCTTTAAACTTCCGTTTCAAATGTGATTTGATTATCATTTTAAAATTGATAACGCGAAATAATGTACCAATTACAGGCTTGACTCATTTGAGCAATGAAAAGCCGTGTTATATCGATCCGGTATTAAAAATAAATTCAAAATGCAAGAGATGGAGTATTCAATACGCAGTTATTTCGAAATATTTTTTAATATTTTGTTGCAAAGATTAGAGTCACTAGCCACTTGATTGCTTTAATATTGATTCTCACAAACGATTAATTACTATTAGCTGGCGCGATTAATTAGCTCTCATGATCAACAATTGTAAATGTATTTAACGCTATTTAACGAAGGTAGTATTTTGCGCAATTAATTCATTTCACACAGAATTCGATGGACGAAAGAAAATAAGAACAATGAATTAATGTTTTATCAGTGCAAATGATACGATATACTCAAGCTTAAATTTTAACATATATATACATATATTTCTATCTATTTATTTACAATTTAAATATAACTTGATATTTATTTATAACTCGTTATGTTTAAATTGTAAATAAATAGATAGGAATATATGTTCTTATTTCCTTTTGTTTATCAAATCTTGTGTGAAATGAATTAATCATGAGAATTATTAGCTTCGTTAAATAGCGTTAAATACGTTTAAAATTGTTTATGCTATCGTTGTTATCATTCATTTATTGTATGCGATTTGTGAAATCATCTTTTTCTGTTTGAAATTGTATTCGTTTCTCTATTTTGTGAGATTTATGATTGTCAATCAGAGCATAGAACATTATGTTTTCCTTCCTTTATTTTCTTCCGCAGTATAATATATAATATAATCCCATCGCGTACAGTTATCGGAAATTTTGATACGGTATTTTAATAAACATCAGATTCTATGTCAAGAAATAATCGTTTCCTTTTCAATCAGTTGAGTACAATCTTGGTTGATCTCTGATCAAAATGTGACTATAAAAAATCCATACGGTTAAACGGGATAAATGGAAAAACTTTTACATCGATAGTGCGTTTATAATTCATAGCGTTTGTCATTCATAGTTCGAAAACATATGCGACGATACTAGCCTAATTTTTGTGATCGCAAAATTTTTTGGTATGAACTGATTATGTTTCAAGACATGATTTTTATAGATTGTTAGAATAATTAAACTAATAATATCTTAATGTGAAAAATTTTATTAAACTACTTTAAGCTCATAGCAGTTAAAAATTTTAATAATGGGATCAAGTTCAATATGTAAAATACTTAAAAACCCAAGCCAAATTCAATAATTAAATTTTATTTTTTAGAATTCGAGTAATATTTATAAGAAATAATATACTGTACCATTGTCATTGTATTTGCAAAGTAATTGATATCGATTAGTTACTTTCTAATTTTAGAATGAGCACATGCGAGAATTCAAAATATACTTATAAATAATTTCTATCATAAAAAATCGAAATTTTTACTAGTACGCAAACTTTAAGAATGAAATTGTTAGTAAATACTAAAAATAACATTTTTAATAAAATATTCAGAAAGAATTTCAATACATTTGTTTCAAATTTGAGTATATTTGGAAATAGCTCTTTTGCTTTTTGAGGAACTTATAAATAATTTAAATCCATTGGCCAGGCTTCAGTCTACTTGAACTGTTTTTATTTTTAAAAGTAATTATAGAGATTTTAAAATTACTCAAGCAGATCCATTGGTGAAACACTTAATCTCACCACTAAAAATTTTAATACAAAATTTGCTAAAAAAATTTTTTTTTAGATTAGCATTTGGGCAAAAATTTATTTACTCTAGCATTCCAGAATTGCTTGTGATCTTATGCCGATTTAAAAACCATTATTGAGAGAAAAAGCTAAGAAGACTTTGTGTTTAATTAAAAAATGAGCGTTTTAATAAAACACGTGTAGTAGAAATTTTATGATTCTTAGGGACTCAATAACTGACACAGTGTACCAAGAATATTGTGGTGCACCGTAATATTCCGTCGCTTTGAAGTCAAAGGACACGCGCCGCTGATACTGATTGAATGATTGCATAAATTCCTCCCCTTTCGAACTAACCATAAATCAGTATTAGACGATGTTTCTAGCAAAACGCGTTGCGTCTTACGATATGCACGCGCGTAAACTATTATCAACTATACCAGGGAGAATCTCCACAGTTCAAAGTCAAAACTATCGATTTACAATTTCCACGACGAAAACTTGTAAGGAGGTAGTAGTTTCGTATTCCTTTGAATCCAAGATGCAGCTTTTCAAGATCGCTCAGAGAGAAGATGGCGTGCACGATCATGTAAAATGCTGTGTAATGCGTTACGCAAATTACACAACTTCTGCGCTCGCTTAAGCTGAGAGATTCTAGAAAAGCCAAAATCCACCTGCAATATTCTAAATCCCAGATATCCAAAAAAATATCGATCATATCGTGTTTGTAGGGAAAAAAAATTTGCAATTAGCTAACTGTCACCACGTGAATGCTCTGCGAACGTACAACGAATGGTAACGACGCGAAACGTTATATACTTCACTCGTCAGCATGGTGTTATTGGAAGGAGAAACTTGCCGTTTGTCAGACATTTGTTCAAGGATAAAAATTTTTTTGAATCACACATTCTGCGCAACAGAAACCAAAGGCGAAAAAAGTAGTATGATATGTGACATTCTTGTCTTTTTGCAATTTTTTTCTGTTTGCGAAAGAAACGATTTTACTAAAGTTGAAAAATTTAGTTAAGATTTATACAGATCCGAATAGAATTTTGTTAAATCACCAAAATAATTATGTAGGACACACAAATTGGCTGGTAGAATGTCAAAACTTTTTGCAGTCTTGCTCGTCACGTTTCAACGTCCTACATTTTGATGGACTAACAAAATCATTTTGAAATTTGGATCTAGTTAATTAAATATTTCAGATACTTCAGCAAAATTGTTCTTTTCTTATTAATTAACTATATGAGAATTTTATTTTATCCTCTTTTAATAATTCTTAAAATAATCTAAAATAGCAAGCTACTTTTAATTTAATTCTCCAGCTAATATATTACCATACTTATTATTCAAGTTTGAAGTAGAAGCACAAATCTTCATTGTAATATTACAGCTATGAATTTTTCATAGCGTTCTTAGCATCGACATTTGCAACTGAATATCCATATTTTAGAATCTGCGCAGAAATATCTTGAAAATGTTGTTTACTTATCTATTTCTCGCAACATAAAAGATAATTTTTATTTAAATTTATGTCAAAACGAGAGAGAGGGTAATTTATACACTATAGAACGTTTCTTTTAAACTCCGTAGCTATTACGGAGTTGTGCTTCTTTCGCTGGACATGCGAAATATGTGAACAAAATAAACGTGTACGGAATGTCTTCCACGGACGTTGCAAACATCATTTTTTATGAGACTGTTCGCAACGTTCTTGCTTTCCAGAACGCGTCCCGTGCTTGTTATTCCCGAGACCATTCGTGACGCGCTTTTCCCGTATTGGGTTAAACGCGATTCACGAAGGGTGGCGTGTACCGGCGTCTCTCGTGCTCGTTATCGTCCAGTTCGCGAAATGTGCCCCGGCCGCGCCATGCCGCCCGGTATATCGAGGTAATCGTAATTATTTTCTTCGATTTTTCCCACGGCAAATGTGCGCGCGCGAAACGAATTTGGTTGCGATGAGTCGCCGATGGTGCCGGCGCCGACGTCGCTGGTAATTGCGTTTCGACGTCGGTCAAATTGGCCCGCTCGCTACTCGTCGGATATGTCTCGTCTTCTCCTGTACGAACGAGAGCCGCGGGAACCGTGGCCGAGACATGGAAACTTTTATACCGCACACATTGATTTTCGTACCCCCCTTACGTTTCCACGTCCGGTGCCCCGGTAGTTTCAAGCGGGAGTCGATTGAAACGAACATTGAATATCCGTAGAAATATGTGTGGATGAATGGTTAGGTATATATTCAAACCTTAATATTCAGAGTAAGAGATAGTTTGAATAATTTTTAATTTTCTTCTCCCTTTCTCTCTCCTCTCAATTTATCTTGTTCCTATTGGTAATCAAATATTCAAAGATTTATGTACACGTCATAAAAAGATTCATTTAAATGTAAGGAATTGAAAGCTGTGGTATAAAAACAATTTATTAGTATTAAAAATGTAGCTTTGCATAATGATGCTCAAAAAATCATTTTTTAACGCACTTATTTTTGCAGGCTAAACAAATAGATTTCTGCAAAAAGATAATGTGCTCTGTACACTGAGTGAGAGAAATCTATAATATAAAATTTATTTCATCACTTGGTGATAAGATCACAAAGTAATGAAATAAATTTTATGGTTGTAATTACTAAATATATAGTTGGTTTGAACAAACAATTTGTAACCTTAACCAATTATTTTTATACAACTAATTACAAAAAGTTTTGTTAAACGTAACTAAGTTTTTGTTACGTTTTTAACCAATAACTTGTTACGTAGTTAACCAATAACTACAAAATTTATTTGATCACTATTTAACCAAACTTTGATTGATTTCGCCAAACATTTCTCTTAATGTAAAATTTCTGGGCAACGTCATTATCTCGAATGAAAATTCTATCGTTTAGAACAGAGATTCCAAAAGTAAGCGAAAAATTTTTCAGCTGCACTCAGAGTAAAGTTCCTTCGAGTAAAAAAATATTTGTTTGAATCAAAAAAATTTGTACACTGCTATACGATTAAAGAAAACTTTTTTTTATATAAAGAAATTTTTTCGTTGTTCCTTTTATTAGAATTAATAAAATAGTTATGCATTCCAAATCTTTCTTTAAATGAAAGAAATATATTTTCAAAACTAAAACAACTAAATCATTTAATTTCTGTCAATGCTTACTACGAATTTTAAAAATTATTTATTTAAGTTAAACAAATAAGTTATTTACTCTAAAAAAGGCTAATAACATTATTTTTTAGGATCAAATAAATTTTTATTTTTTTTATAAATATTTTTATTTCAACTTAAAAATCTAAGTTAAAGAAACAATTTCATTAATTTTAACATAACTTTTCTTTAGATGTATAATCGAAACCATTTCGATATGAACTGTTACTATAAAACTCTTTGTACATGAAAATGATTCGCTTTGACGTCGAAAATATTATCAATAAAAATGCAAAATAAGTACATTCTTCAAATTTTCACATCTTATATATGTTGGGAAAAAGATTTAGAAAATTATTTTCAATAAATAATTAAAAAGTGAGAGAAGTAAAATGATATAAATAAAAATCAATTTATTTCCTCTCCCTCTCTGCTTTTTCATAATTCCTAAAGATAAATGGATCGCGCATGTTTGCCATTTTGAAAAATGAGTCACGATCCGCATAAGTTTGGAAAACTTCAAAAGTTTGAAAACTCCTTAAAAAATATTCTAATAGAGATTTCCGTGATTATCGATTAAAAATTCTGTGCTCTATCTGAAAAGACAGTGAAATACGCACATATGTGTTCGTTTTGTGATATTAAGCGCTTTATACATTAAATTTACCGCGCTTAGCGACAATAAGTTAAATATACTTAACAAGAGGAGATATTGTGTGTATTATTACAGACTTCATTGTTATTTAATTCACAACTCCGCGTGGCCCGGAGATACCACAGAAGAATTTATTCATCACCTTTGCCTCGTGTAGGAAGTACGCCACGTTAAACATGAAACTCCGCGAAATTAGCAGTTCACGGTTGCTCGTCATGCTCACATATTTCCGCGCAAAGACACTCGCCCCTGTATTTCTCACGGTGCTACGAGCACTTTGTACCGCAATGTGTCGATGAATATTTAAAACGCCAGTTATCCGTCACATACGATATTAACAACCCTGTCAGTGCGAAGTCTGATTAAACTGTAGCGCAAATAACGTTTTAATATTTCACGCAGGCAATAACAACATCGGCTGTTTGATAAATGACTCTGCTGTCCGTAAGAAATATTTATTTGAAATCAAACCTTCTTCGAGTTTATTCCGACTGCGAATCTCCGGTGTGATGGTTATTGCCGGGATGGTTATGATACGGCATGCAGAATTAAACGCGGCATTTAAATGAATTCGGACCGACCGCCCGCGCCGGTTTTCATAGTGCATGATTTGCGTTTGGATGGTTGGGAGCACGGGGATGAGATGCCGCGTTTATAATTTGCGCAATAAATGCAATGGTATTCACTAATGAACATACAAGGCGTTCAAAACGTACCATCTTCCTATTTTAGTTATTTGATTCTGATGAATTTTTAATATTTTTCTTTTTTAATCTGGCAAACGATCAGTGTTTTCAAAAGAACAATTTCCGTTTAGATATTCCGACAGCTACACGTGAAATTGAATTTTTGTTTTAAAATAGAATTTAATCGAAACTGTCTTACAAGTATGCAAATGTTTTATTCATACAATCGCTTCTTATTATTATAAAATTTCTTTGGATATCTTTTTATAATCATTATGAAATTGCTTTTCTCGCGGTACAATTTTTTTCTACTTTAATGTACACATCTAAATCTTGATATTTTAGAGATATATATCTGTATATTTTATTTTTTAAATGCCCGTATACTGTGTATAAAAAATGTCACGTCGTTATCAAAAATTATACGTGCGTCAAATAGCACATAAAAACACATAAAAGCATTCAACATCCTGTATCACGTTTGAATGTTTGATACACGAGGTCGTCAATAGAACAAACCGAAACAGATTTTATCGAATCACTTCAATTCGCGAACGTATGCGAATATTTCCAGAGATGTGAACTTTTTGTTCTTAACAAATTCCGCGTTCACATACGTGTGTCCCATCAAATATTGTACGCTGTAATGACTCTCGCGATATATTGAACCGCTGCACAGCAGCTTTACAGTTAAATGCAACAGAGTGATTTTAGCACGGAACAATTAAAAAAAAAATAGAGCGGGATTTAAAAGTCAAAATTAACGACACATTAAATAATTATCTGATTTAAGAAAAAAAAAACTACTAATTTCGCGCATTAATCTCTCGCAGTTCCAAGACCCATGACCTCGGAAAAGATTTAAGTGTAACATTACGTGTCTCCGGCAATACCAAGCAAATTTCAGCTGACACAGTTTTCGGTAACATTGAAAACGGTGCTGAAAGTACTGCAAGAGAGCAAATATTAAACTTCCTTATGCGTTTTATCGTGTACGCGATAAATTATCCCAGTTTTTAAAAAATCAATATTAACGTTAAAGTAAATTAACTTACGACCTGTGTGTTTGCACAATACGTGAATATCGAGAAAAAATATATAGCATTTAAAAAAATAAGAAAAAAAGTATGAAATAATATTTTTATATAATAATTTGATTTTTTATATAATATATCCGTCTTATTTTTTATTTGTCAAATGCAACATTATTAATTGCCCGTAATTTTATTACATTACCAGAAAAATAGTTCTTTTCGGACCATAAGTACTCAACGTGTGAAATGGCCATGACAAGAAAATATGTAGGTGTAGGTTTATGTATCTACAAAGTATAAGCTAATCGATATTTATCGATCGTCCTCCCAAAGGTGAGCAAAGGACACAAGAATCCATCGACAATCACAATCACTCTCCTGAATAATCTCTTGTATGAATACCCATCATTTTATATTTAAAAAGATTAAGAAATATAGCACTCTAGGAAGAAAAAGAAATTAACATGATACTAATTCGTGCATCAAAAATGTTTACTATTTGAATATAATCTCATTAAAATATCAAATAAATTTATTACAATAATATATTAATAATTTACCGAAATAAGAATGACGTATTAATCTTCTTTCATTGATATAATTTTATTATTTCAGACTTATACGATAATTTTAAAATACAGAACATATTACTTGCATCAATCTGGCACCAAGTATGTAACATTAATAAGAAGTTAACCAGACAGGTACAAATCGCATTACACTTCGTTCTTGGAGTGACTTCGCATAAACGATGATGGACGATATGTGACAATGCATATCGAATGGCACGATACATTGTGCCGATTACTATCGCGTTTCGTCGATTCTGGCAATCAGTCGATCATAGGTCATGGGATCATAGGTCATGGCCATTGCGTCGAAAAAAGAGCGACAGAAAAGAAGAGAAAAAAAAAAACAGATCCGATAATGCGCCTCTTCACAGGACAATCGCGACAGCCATATTTTGTCAGAGGTTCTCTTTTTCTCCCCTTGCTCGAAACCCGCTCGGCCTGTCAGTCACGACCTCGATGCCGCCTGACCGAGCAGAATAAAGCGATCTAGAGTTCGTTTACATCGGCAGTTGCTGCGATCGCGTGAGACTGTGTAACTCTTGCGGATGGTTTTAAAACCTCTGTGGTCCCGTCGCACTTTCATATATCTAACGTTAGACACAACCGAGCGATTCTCATCTCGCATCGACATTGGATGCCAGATGCGATTAGATCGAGCTAGCGTAATAAACGTTTAATTGATTTTAAACGCAATTTGATTGGGCAGGTAGATAAAGGTTCGAATAACAGAAAGAATTTAATTCAAAGTAGAAAATTGAAACACGTACACTACGGTCAGAAAGTTTAGGACCAAGGATCTATATGGAAAAAACAATTTTATTGTAGTCTATAAAAATTTAAATAAATACAGATCAGAAATTAATTTTATGTTGGACTGTCGAAATAATTATTAGTGAAAAGTTCAAACATGATGATACTGAAAAGTTTCGACAGTCTAGTAATCAGTTTAAATGCCCAATATAAATTTTTTAATGGTTCAGCAGTTATTTTCAGATCTGTATTTCAGCAAAAATTGTTTTTTCCATGTCTACGTCGATTATTTTTAAAATAAATAAATATTATCTAAAACGATCAGATTTTATTTTAAATTTTGATATCATTATGTATTATTATTCTCAATCCAACTCCAAATCTAACAAGCAAAATCTGATCATTTAGACAATATTAATTCACTTTGAAAATAGTAACACGGGACCTAGTTCGTAAATTTTCATAGTGCGTATACTCTTTCTGAATAGTGTGCATACAAATTGTATTTTACATTTGTTTTTTAAATTTTTCATGTATTTCAATAGAAATACCTAGCATAATGGAGTTTGGAATACCTGAAATATTTTTCTGAGTGCGCAATATACATTTCTCATATTGCATGACTCGCTGTAAGGTGAGGCCGATTACAGCGTCGCTGTCACATTATATCGGTAGCCTATTTATATTTTACGACATGACGTGTGGTACGAACAAAATATGAGTCGCAACAACGCGACGAACTGCAAAACTGTGTGGCAAACTGAAAACTCAATTGCGAACAACATTGGTTGGACATAAGACAATACGAGTATTAAACTCCGAATCAAACACTTTTTTATATTTCTTTGAACAAATCTCTTGTGTCGTGCAATTAAAATACTCAATTGTTGAAAAAGTTTATATTCTTACGCACTGTGACATGTAATATGTGTATAATCAAAGTGAAGTAGAAATGTTTTGAATAATAATTTTGTTTTTATACACAATTTAAAACATACAGTTTGTAAAATATACTTGCAACCAGATAATAATCCACGATCATTTTTTAGCAAATGAGGATCATCTTTGAAACATTTATGGCCAGTGTTCATAGTCGATTTTTACATTTAAGAAGGTCTTAAGTACCATCTTAAAATGTCAATCAGAAAGTTGTATTAACATCTTAAGATATTCTTTAAGATGATTTTGAAATAAGAACAGAATACTGGCTTATGAACCATGATTATTTTTAATTGATAATTATGAAATACATGTAAAAGTTCAAACTTATCTTGGAATTTAGCGTATTTTTGATAAAGTAACAAAATTAAATATTTCTACGCAAGAATTCGAAAATAATTGATTAAATAACGAGTAAAACAAGTTAGATTGAAGAAAATTTTAATCTTAATTATTATTAAAAGTTTTTAATTTGAACGTGAGTTAAAATCAAATCTTCTTATTCTAGCTTTTTTCTAATAATATTAACAAAAAGAGTTTAGTAATAATAATAAAATATTTAGTAATATTTAATAACCGTCCAGTTACTATTATTACGTTTGGTAATATTAATATGATATAATTTAATATAATTAGGTACTAAATATTACTAAACGTTTAATTATATTAACATTTAATTGCAATTATTTCACCAGCGCTTAATTACACAGCTTAACACTTTTGGGACTCGAATAAACATGATGTTTTTTGATGGTCACGAAAAATGAATCCGATAACCAAAGTTGGTTGTCATATCACATTTTTGAGATTTTTGAGAAAAACCTTTTGAGTAAAAAACGACGAGGATTTTCAAAACGTTGTTGCAACGGCATTAATTTCTTTTTTAATTTTGTTAACGCTATGAAAAAGTATCAATTTTTAACTGAAATATGCATTTTGTTCCATTTCAATTTGATTATTCGTTTTCGAGATACAGCTTAAATAAGGGACACTGATCACGTACGTTCGGTATTAATGTCATATCCAGCATTAGTTTTTTGCAATGAGTGCGAGTATTCGTGTCCGAAGTATTTTTCACTGCTAAACATAAATCCGTTAACTAAACTTGATTGTTACATCGTAAATATAAATCATTACCAGTGGTGGTACTCTTTTTTTTCACTTATATATGACTTATTATCAATAAACTGGTTAATTATGATGTGATAGTCAAATTTAGTTAACGGTTTCGTGTTTAGCAGTGAAGAACTTTGGAAATAACTTTTCGCACACATAACAACAAAATAACGCTAAACGTTATATTAACAACGCACGCGATCAGTGTCCCATATTTTATTTTGGAAATAAAGAATTAAATTGAAATAGGACAAAATGCATGTTAAAGCTAAAGTTAATACTTTGCATTAACGAAATTAGGAAAAATATTTTAATGTTGGTGCATCTGACGTTTTACAAATCCTAAAAATCGTTTTTTACCTCTTTAATACCATTTTTCTCAAAATTATGACGTGATAGCTAACTTTGGCCACCAGATTCGTTGTCAGCGTTCTAAAAATCCATCGAAAAACAGTTTGTTTATTTAGGTCTCAAAAAAGGTCTATTTTTGTAACTGTTACGTTATCATTACCAAACTTTTATTTTTAGTGCAATAAAAAAGCAGGAAAAAAAGCTAAAATACACTGAAAAATGAATTTATTACTGCAAAATGTTGAGTGAAATAATGACCATTAAATATTTACCTGATATAACTAAAAATAATTTCAATATCATCAAATATAATCAAATTTAGCAATACTAAAAGAAAGTAAAATTATTTTTAGTTATATTAACTGAATATTTAATTTGCATTATTTTAGTCAACATTTGACAGCTATCATCAAATTCTTTTTTCAGTATCTGCTATATTTTAAGATAAATTCGCATTTCCAATTACATATCGAGAAGAATATATATTAAATAATTTGAATTCAGCTTTTATCATTTTTTTACATAATCACGTTCGACGAATATTCTTGCCTCGTCTCTAGCGACAAAACGTCAACGTGCGGTTGCGAGAATCTCTCCTGTTCGCGTAATCGACGTGACAGGATGTTCCCCCGGAACGCACGGCAACAAGTAAGCAAGTGATAGCCTCACCTCGCGCGCCCTCCGTCCGGAGGACAGTGCCGAAGTAGGCCACCGGAGTTCCGAAACTTCAACCCTTAGTGCTCCACGCGGACGCACGAACGCGAGTTCTTACTTCCATCATCCGTGCACGCGTCGGCACCAGGTTGTCCGATCGGCACGCGACGGCTATCACCTCACGGCGACGTGACGACGACCGACGGCCGTGGGTCGCTTCTTCGCGGCGCTGGTACATCGATGATTCGGTCAAAGTCAGTCGGCACTCGGCGAAAGTTCAGGCTGGAATCCCGGTAAACGTCGGCACTACCCTTGAGCGTCTTTCGAACGGCCTTGCGTGCACGTATATCCGACTCGTCCCCGATCGCCGTCACAGGTGATCACCGCGTCCACTCCAATCGATTCGATCGTCCTAGACCGTAATCCGCGTTCAACAATAGCGCGCGATCGTCCTTGGCGATAAGTAACGGGCGGCCAGCTCGATTCCGCTGGGTGTCCGACGGATGACGAAACTTTTGCGGGGGGGAGGGTGAGGGTGAGCTCCTCGTCGTTAAATCACCGGACACTCGAATGGGCACAATTCACCGAGGCATTTTCGCGCGCGATGTCCCTCCGGCCATCGCGTCCGTTTTTCACTCGCTCCCCTCGGCACTCTCGCGCGGCATTGCGTATTCGCGCGGGATACGTGCGGACGATCGAGATCTAACGAGGAGGAACAGGTAGGTCACGTGCGTCCCGATCGATCGCCGAGACGACATGGATATTGCGCGTATCATCGATCTCCGATCGATGCGTTTGTGCCGTGAGCCGGTTGGACTTCCTTATTCCCAACGTCTCGTCTCCGCTCTCGGGCACGGTCTTTCAAGGCGAATCGCCCGACGAACACGCGGCGAGGATTCAAGTGAGCGCCGGTGAGCGTCGCGACGCCGTGTACCGTCGTCAACCCCCGTCCCGACGCACGCTTGCGCAGGAACGTCCGGTACTTTTCACTGTACAGGGGGATGAATCGTTTCTCATGGAGTCGGTGTTATCAATTCACCTACTTTCTCTTGTAATCATCGGCGACTCTCGGCGCCGCCAAAGTATTTCGATTAACGGCGAGCTACTCGATCGCGACGGAGTCGTGCGATCTGCGCGAGCGGCACTGGAAGCCTATTATAATCGTAATGAATTCAATATTTGCGATGCTGCAAAACACGGAAAGGTATATGTATTGAAAAAAAAAAGAAACAATAATCAGCCTACGTGATAGTTATTACATTGATAATAAATTTGTTTTATGTTTAACTAAATATATTTGTTTTAAAATCATTTCCTCGATTAAACGAATATTTTCCAAGTTTAAAAATAAATTATTTTATACTTACTGATATTTATTTAAATAAAAGAAATAATTTGAACGCAGAAACTTTTTTCAGTGTAAGCTTTGATGAAATAATTTCAACTAAACGTTTGGTTAATATAATCAAATATTTAATAATAGTTAGTAATTGTTTGGTTACTATTATTTAAGTTTGTTTACTACTAATATAATTAATAAACAATACTAAATACTTGGTTAAATTGTTCAAACATTTAATTGAAATTATTTCAGCAAAGCTCGATCATTACTACCAAACTCTTTTTCAGCGTCAAAATCTGATTGTTGAAATTTTAATTATTATAAGAATTAATACTTACAGAACTTTTTAAATAATTATAATTTTTAAAACTTCAGAGTCTTATATAAATTTTGTTTTGTGCAGTTATTATTACGTTTAGTATAATTTTTGCATATTATTAATATTATCCCGGAGATTTTCTCGAGATTATATTTATTATACCTATATCATGCCAACGTTCGATTATCCGGATTATCTTTCATTCCATACGATCAGAACGTTGCGCTATTGCAAATTCATTTCGCATTACAAACAAAAAGTTCAACTATAATACAATACTACTTTTTGCTGTAATATCTAATAAAACAAAACGAATAGGATAAAGTAAAAAGAGAGCCAATAATACATACATAATTTAAAACCATTTGTAAACTCACTCGAGGTTTGACCAAGATTCAACAGCATATATAAAACAAAGATATATATATTGATTGTATTAATTATTTACGAAATATTTCCGTCTCGGATACACCCCAAATATTTTATACATGTATGTCTCAAAATATCTCTTCTGATTTCATCATCAGATAATAATAAAACGAGATAAAATGTATAATTAAAAAGGTCAAAAGACAAAAATTTGTGACTGTAATTTTCATAAGAGTAAAATGTTATTTATTTTAAGGGGATTTTCTAATTTAGAGCACGACGAAGTTTGCCTATTTTAGGGAATTTTTTGCAAAAAAACTGTCCATTTTTCTACGCTTTTACACATCTACTTGGGATGCCATGTAGCTTTGTGTGAAAACGACGGATTCGTAAGTGACAAGTCATGAGTTTGAACTCACCTATCCTGTATATATGGATTTTTAAATTCATAAAAGTTTTAGCAGAAGTCACGGAGGAACGATAGTTTCTGTTTTCGTGTGGTGGTCATAAAAAGACAACCATTTGTATAAAAATTAATAAAATGCTAATTAATAAAATAATTTTAAAAATTCTTAAGGTGTACTACTTTTTCGCGTTTTAGATTAGAATAATTTCCTATAATGTTTATCAGAGATAAATAAATATATATCTAATACGCAATTAATTTTTGTAGTACATGTATCTTTGAAATTTTTTTAAAAGATTATGAGCATATTTTTAAACTAATAATAACTTTGTTGTAGCGCAGCAACACGGATAAAGTCTTCCACGCAAGAATATTGCTCATCGCTGGACGAAACTGTGAAAATGGTCGGGTAACTATTTGCAACAGCGATTTGTAAGTTTCGTTATTGAGCTATTACTGAGTTATAACACAAGTTTCTTTGTTAAATCGGGTGCAACAACCGCAAAATAGCTTTACATTGCCGTACAGATTTATATTCCTTGCAACCGCATCTTCTTCTCCAAATTATGCAGCGTATCGGCCGCTCACTAATCCGTTGACACTTTATAGTTTGTCAAAGGCAAGTTTGCATTAGGGAACTTGTGTTATGGATGAGCGGCTGGAGCCAACTTCACAGAGCGGAAGAACGAGAGCGAACTAGCAATTAGATGAGGCGAACTATCATTAAAATAAATCAATCAGAATTTAGCACACTTTGTCATTGTCTAATTGCTACATTCTCCAATTAATACCTCTTTAATAATGGGGCGTTTAATAATACAGGATGTCCAGGATGAACCTCCGTGATTTTAATAGCGTCTTAAAAATCAAGTAATATACAATAGATTCAGTTTGTTTCGTTTGATATTGTTCAAGTTTTATTTGTATTTTCTACGTTGTCGTAATTTTCGTAAAAATAGTATCGCTTCTTTGCTAAACCATTTTTAAACCATACTATAGCTTGTGCTTTTCCTAAGCAACTTCATTTTTATGATTACGCTGAATACAAAGAAGAATACAAACTTGAACATGTACAGTCTATCTAATAAAGAGTGATCGGCATAACTTTGAAATTATTTACAAGTATTATAATAAAAAATGAAAAAACGTATACTACTGGATTAAAACTATGATACTTTTATATTAGTAAATTGTATGCTTGCCACCGTTGATTAGTACTTTCAAGATACGTTTCCCATTAAATAAATAGTATTATTAAGAAAAAACAAACTTCATAATAAATCTGTCGAACAATTCTGTTAATTATTTCAGTTTTTATATTTTTTTTCTGAAAAGTTTTATACATGTCTACATGTTTTCTATAGGATTTGTTTCATACAATGTTTTAGTTTTTTTATGTGTGTAGAGAAAAATACAATTTTGAATTATTTTACAGCACTCATTAAATATGTATCTTTTTGTAGAGATTAAACAAAAAATGATCTTTTAAAATGCGTTGTAAAAGAAGTTTCATTATTTAGTGAGTCATCAGAATTTTTCGTCCAACATTTTCCAAACAGAAATTATGCCGATCAAACTTATTAAACAGACTGTATGGCACCGGTCGCAGTATCGACATTTCCTGATTTTAAGATTATTTCATCGTATGATTACTTTTATCGTTTAATTTTAATGAAAAGGAAATAACAATACATAATCGCTAGCATTTCCGGCATTTTATCATATTTGTACATTTATAATTAATACTAAAAAATAGGATTTATTTTACAAGAGATAGTAATTTATTTGTCAATAATAGTTAATTTTTATCTACGAGGCCTATTAATGTAGAGAGATTTAAATTTAAATTCTAGTTGTGCTATTTTTTTGCAATAAATTCCTTAGATTTTAAGATGCTTGTTACCATCAGTATTGTTAAATTGCTTGCCAATTTAATTTGTGATATTATGTACTCTAACTTTAGTTTATAATTATGTTTCAAAACCAATAAAATCGGTGTACAGTTTGCATAAACTAGAAGTTGTAAAATTCACACAAAAATATTATTAGGTACCTACGTTATTGTCATTAATTTTTACTAATTATTGATTTTATTATTTTATTTTAGTAAAATTATAATTGTTCTTTCGTTATTTTTTATTTATTAATTTTTTTTATTATCTTGTAATTTATGTCTTTAAGTACGTTGTATTGTATATTACTTAGTTATACATATTTAATTATAAATTAGAAGATGCAAAATAACTAACATTTAAAAAGAAAAGAGGAAATGTTCAAAGGTGAATTTTAAATGTGACAAAATAATCGCAATAAGATTAAAATACGAACATTTTATATATTTTGATTGTTGCTGTATCATATTATTTATTAATCTGTCGTGTATAGCGCTGTACAATTCACACGGGATCATGTAGTTTACAAAAATTTTGTCCGCTAATTTATTGTATCGATCTGTTTGACGAATAGCTTTGGAAAATACGTTTCGCGTTATCCTGTTCATTCGCAGCAGCCGTACCTGATAGTAGCCACTGCACACAAAGCTTCTGTTAGCGTGTCCTCTCCTTTGCTTTGACTGTCAAAGCTTGACGTATGTGCAGCAGACCTTTGTCCAAAATTAACTCTATTACACGAAGTAACAAATGGAACATCACGATGTCATGAACATTGAAGTGCTAATGTTGTACTGAAATACAAACCACAGCTGTCAAATCACAAATCATGTTATTGTTGGAGTTCATAATCTTTCCCATACTTCTCTGGAATGCCCTTAATGTTAAAGAAAAAAAATACAATTAGATGAAAGGGATGATTAAGTGTATGTTTATTGCAGGTGTCTCAAAATTATAAATAATATTGCATACACGAAAAAAAAAATGATTTTACTGAAGTACCTGAAAGTTTAGTTACAGATCTAAAAATAATTTTATTAAACCATCAAAATAATTATGTAGAACGCTTAAACTAATTGCTAAAATATTAAAATTTTTTACAGCGTTGTTCATCACGATCAAACAGTCTACATAATTATTTTGTTTTTTTTGACAAAATTTTTTTCAGATCTGTACTTAATTAAATTCTTTTAGCAAAAATTCTGCAAAGATATTTATAATTTTTATACAACCGACACATGCATGTAATGTAGAACGTTAGCCTCACAGTATTGGAACGTTTATTGCGGCCAAATCGAGTCGTCCTTGGGTGGCAATGACTGCACGAACAATAACGTGTTAGGGTTTCGTATTAAGGCGCGGTAAGTGCGCTTCTATTCGACCTACCTAAAACGAGGAACCGCTTCACGAAACCTACGTCGTTCCTGACGTCACTACGCTACACTCCGTACTTTCCGTGCATTGGGGTTAATTTTGGACCTACAGTACTCAATCGCACACGGTCTTCATCGAACGCTATTCATGAGACAGGTGTGTCTCGTGGGGACAGGCTAGGTACGTTTCATGCACCTTATTGAACAAAACGGCACAACCGGCATAGACAACCTTAATGGCTATTAATGTCTTATTGGTTTTACCAATTGAAAAGTCATCCTTATACCTTTGGAAAAAAAATATTTAAATGCGCTATATTAACCTAAAGTATTAGTTTCAACACGATAAAAATTAGAATTTAATTAGGAATTTGTTTAGACCTTCTTAGTCATGCTAATAAATTGTAATCAGCATGATTTACAATTAAAGTCACACAAATACTTGTAGTGCAATTATTACAGAATTTACATTATAAAATAACATCAGATTCGATTTATGTAATAAATATACAGTTTTTGATCGACGTTTTCATCTACGCGGAAGAAAAGACACATTTGTGAGTGTATACTTGAATGGATGTAATATCAGAGTGAATTTTCGGTGAGATCCGGTCGGTTTGAAGAGAACAGGTAAAAGCCAGCCTTCAGAATGACGTCGCGACGAAATGAATGAACGGACCCGACGAAGCGAGAAGAACGTAGAACGAGAAGACCGCAGGCTTGACGTCGATGAAAAGAGGAAGGAGAAAGTAAGAGCGGAGTTCTCATCATCCTCTGCTAATATTTACTCGTATAGACACAAAGAACACTCTGGTCATCTAAAGAACGTTCTCCCTTCCTCTCAACATTGATAAAGATATAAAGAAGTCGTCCGTATGGCCGTGCTTAACTCTGCTTAACACCGGCAATAGTCGCGTTGCGACTCTCGCGATTACGGAATGACGACATCCACATCGAAGCTTTCAGCGCTTAATCGAAAATGCGATCGGTGACGTTATTAATTTAGAAGCATAAAAGCGTAATAAGCGTGGTATAGACTTGCCATGTATGCGTCTTTGATTTTAATAAAAATCTGTTTGATTCGGATTGCGTACAAAAATATAGTATGTGTTTTATGAATAATATATGACATATCGATAATATCTTTATTTTAATTAATATTTTTATAAAATTTTAGTAATATATTAAGCGAAAGTTTTGTATTTAGTAATGCACCAAAATGCTGAACTAAATTAAAACTTAATTAAATAGCTTTTTCTGAAAGCATTAAACTTTTTTCCAAGTGTATGGAAAAGTAATTGTGTTAAGTTTTTATACAACATACAAATTAAATACTAAAACAGTATTGAAACTTTCTATGTATAACAAAGTTATATTAGAATTCAATTTATCAGCGACAGTACATCTCTTGCACAGCTATTGTATTTTTCAATATAAGTTAGATTTTCCAAGAATATGCTTGGCTCGATGCAAATGCATCTCATCTGAAGAAATCAGATATGATCATATGCCGCATTGAAAGCTATGATTTTTAGGTCAGCCCTAAAGAAGTTTCTTTTATTTTATACAACGTATGTGATACAAATTTTTTGATACCAAAGACACAAATAATAGCATGTTTCTAAATTAAAGAAATTTCGTAGATGTTTTATCAGAAAATTGATATTTTTATGTATAAATATGATTTAAAATTATATATTTTAATTGAGTTTGAATATATACATTAAAATAATTAAATAAATAAATAATCCAGTTAGAATCAAAATCAAATCCAAAAATCAAATCCTGGGCAATTTAAAGAAAAATATCATCAAATTCTTTTCTTATTTGTTTTTAATATTTCATTCAAAATTTGAGGGTAATAATATAAATAATCATAAAAAATTAACTAATTTTATATAATACTTAAATAGAATCAGCAAAAAGAAAAATTTAAATTGCAAGTTAAGATTATAATATTAATAAACCATGTGTGGTAGAAATGCTATAACCAAAATAACAAAATGTAAATCTTCTTTTATTAAAAAAAAAACTTTTTTTAGATAGTGTTTAAAATTAAAAGTATTTTTCTTAATAAAGTATACGCTGAACAAACAATTCAATTAGTACAGTAAAAAGCCGAGCACTCAGGAAATTATAACATGATATTGTGTAAGCGGTACAGAGCGCACTCAACAATTCCGAACGTTAAATCTTCTCTTTTTTTTTCAATAAACAAAACTGCAATAATCAAATCGGAAATAAATAAAATTATTTATTAATATAGATTTAAAAGATTTTTGTGTTGATTTTTCGCATCAAACATGATTAAATTAGCCACTCTATATAAAATATAAAATATTTTAAGTGCATATGATGATTGAAGCACATTTGTTTTCCATGAGATTTATCAATATGTGTGTAACTGCTCCAATTAACAATAAGATAATACGTGCAAGGCAGACTAATTATTTATCGTATCCACGAACGGGCTTTTCAAAGTAGTAAAATTATTCACAATATTAAATGGACCAACAAATACTAGCAAATAGTATCTGTATCAGCTAGTTTACTTACCATACGCATGGACGTCGTATATTTAACCGCTTATGTACGTTGCAAAAGCAACGTCTGTAGAAGAGAAAGGACGAAGCTTTCAAACGATCCTATAATCGAATTTTCGAGCTTCCGTCATCGATGTTACTGCGGCAGGCAAAGTAGGCGATGTAGGAGGCAGTTTGCAAAGGCTTTTCCCAGAGCAAAACTCGCCATCGTTGGCATGACTAAATTAGGCTTCGGTTCCGGCTAAATGTTGGACTTTTTATTTCATCGCTTCCTTTTGCCTAAGCATAACGACCGTCGTCACCTCAACCATCCATCTGCGGATCTTGATTTGATTTCGTCGCGACGGAGATTCGAGAGAGCCTCGCAGAACGGCCGCTTGAATTGAAAGTTTATGCTAATTAATTGGTCGCTTTAAAGGTATTTCGAACGCGATGGAAATTTTGCGATGCATCAAAGAATTTATGTTTTTTTATAAAAATTGTATAAGCAAAAAAAATGCGCGTTTGAAAGCTTTGTACACATTCTTCGACACGATTAAAAATTTAAAAAGCTGACGTCAAAAGAAACTTTATGTTAAACAAATGTTATTACAGCTTGTTTATAGTGTAAAAGCTTTTTGTCCTTTTTTTAATTTAAATTAGATGCTCGTTATAAAAGTAACAATTTTTCTAAGACGCAGCGTATTAATCTAGATTTTTATTTAGTAACAATAAATTTTCCATATGCATAGGATTATTCTTTAGGAAACAATTTTACATAAATTGCGGCCGGTAATAGAAATATTACAGTAGTTAAGGAAGAGGCGAGCACTTTTCATAGCGTAATCTCGAGTTGCTTCATTAATATATCGAAAGAACACACGGGGGATAATTTCTTTCTATTAAGTTGGGGGAAAAAAAGCAGTTATTAATATTTATTAAAAGTTTGCACGCGGTACTTCGTTCAAATCGCGGAAAGATAGTGCGACCGAAGAATATGACAATCTTCATGATTTTTCTTTAAGAAGCTCATTTTATCGCTGCTTTTTGCAATTTGTCGAATATCACCAGATACGAGACAGATTGCGTTATTAATTTTAACATCCTAAACTTTCAACATTCTAACCGTATCTTTTTATATGAAATTGCTCATTGCGTGTGATTGTTCACGAATGTTTAAACGATACTGAGATTGATCCCAGAGGTGGTCAGTTTAGACATACTTGTAACAATATCTCTAGAGTGCTAGGAAGATGATCAAGAAAATGATATTTGACCTCTGAAAACAAAATCAATTATTCTTTATTTTTCTAGAGCAACTGTTAGGTTTCTTTCATATTAATTGATGCCATTAATATTGCTGTTTATTACTTTTATAAACTAAACATTCGAGAATATTCAGAAACTGTTAGAAATATTATAAGTATATTTGTAAAAAAAGACATTCTTGTTTTAACAGTATTTTTATTTTAAAATGTTATATAATGTTAAACAGATCTAATTTATTTATACAAAAAAATTTTATAAATAGTTTTTTTGGGAAAAATATATTCTCATTATTCAATAATAATTTTTACCTATAAGTTGTAAAAAGAAAAAATATCAGATAGAGAATATCAATAACTCGTGTAAAAGAGGCGCTCGGTCTCTCTCGCTTCGTTCGTTCAGAGAGATTCAGAGATGAGAAAAAAGTTTTCTTTTAAAAAACAAGCGCGAGTTGCGACCGCGCCTCTTAGTCTTCATACTAAGGATTAGAATTTTTTAATTATTATTGAAATAATATAGTGTTCTTTAGATAACTATTATAATTTTGAAATAAAAATATAAAAAAGAAAGAATATTTTGCTGAAATATTTAAAATTATCAAATTCTTTAAAGAAAATTAAATTATATAAAATCAAATTTTATTATCATTGTTTTACATCCAAGCAAGAATATAATTTCTTGCTTACATGTAAGACAATAATTGTTAAATAGAATATATTAATTTTAATTTAATATTGTTTTTTTGTGAATTATAATTTAATTATTAAATAAGTGTCTTAAACGAGTATTATTAAAAATAATATATTTTTATATAGTAATCTTTTTTGTCTATATTGTTTTAATTTGAAATATTTGAGTTACAAACTATAAAAAAGAAACTATAAAAATGCAAATTAACACGCTATAGATATTTCAATTTTGTTAGTTGACAGATTTTTGAACAAACGAATTGTTACTTCGTCCTGTTGAAGTTTTCGATGGAAGTCAAAAACGATCAAGCAAACATAATTTTATTTTCATGGTTCATGTTTGCGTTTCTCCAGCGCGTGAATAACATGCGCGTATATCCTATGAAACAGAGACAAAGCAAAATGAAAGACAGAAAATATTGTTATTTGCTTCGATTTCGAAAGAACTAAATTTATTTTTAATCTAAGCATTTGTACGGAAAAATGAAAAAAATTATTACATGTATATACTTCTTTGTCGCGAGACAAAGCGAATAAAAATTGAAAAGTGGGAATTCCCAAGATGAGACGTCTATGTGTATCTACGTCACAGCTGTTATATTATTTTTTCATCTGTGAATCATAAAGTACACGTACCGAGATATCTATGTGGAATCGCTATATAGATTAAGATCTAGCAAAGATTACTTCGTAAAAATGTGCTCGAGTTGATGACAATCGCACAAAGCAACAATTCTTCCAGCATTTTTATAATACGAAATAAATTCATAGAAATTTATTTTTATTTGATTCGCGCAAATTTGAGTCACGCTTAATCATTTTTAAATCTTATCGGAACTGCGAGAGAGAGAGAGAGAGAGAGAGAGAGAGAGAGAGAGAGAGAGAGAGGGAGAAAGGAAACCAGCAAAACAAATATTAACCAGTATGCATATGCAGAAAAGGTATTATCATGATATGATTTAACTGTAATCTCATGAAAGATTAATTTGCAGTCGTAATAACGATAAATAAGAAATATATCCTAATCAATTTTCATTCATTTTTGCATGCAGAAATGTTTGAACGATAATTATCTGGCTTATAATTATGAGATAAAGATTCTTGGTACGTGAAACTGTACAAATACTGGATTGTCTCGCTGTATTCTTTGCACATACGTGCACAAATATATCGGATTTTGCTTAAATGCCATGAGACATCCGATAAGAATGATAAAATTTATTATCTAATGATAACTCTATTTATCGGTGAGTTTACTGAACATTATACTTTAAAGATCATTTAATTTCGAATTTTTAAACAGCATTTTTTATCCATTCGATGAATTTCTTGTGTGAAACATTTCTTGTATGAGATATACATATTTCTGTCATGTTCTACGAATTGTTATCAAATATTCCATTTTAATTTTGTCATGTCGGTTAAGATAATGTCCTGAAGTATGAAATGTCTTTCAAATATTTATAATTAAATAATGTAAAAGACGCTTCAAAAGTGTCTTAATAATCGTTTTTGCTATAACAAAAAGACGTTACAAAGTGCTACCTAACCCTTTTAATTTAAAATAATTGCGATATGCCACTATGAAGAGACACCGGATTATACATTCGCGCATCATCGATGCAATTTCAAAGTATCTTAGCTCTCGAGAGACGAATTTGCAAAGGAGGAAATTATGCAAACACATACGCAGTCCACCGTTTTATTCGTACCGAAGACCCAAACAAACTTTAACAGGGATTGCTTCTCAATGGAGCAACGCTTCAGGATTGTCACAAGGTACCTATCTGCTCGGTAGGTACTGGAACTTTAAGCTTGCCATCGAGTATAATAGCGTTCGAGCTTCTTCATTATGCAGGCCAATCATGACTGCAACTTCCTTCAAGTCATCCACCGTGTGTCAGCTTTTCAATTATACATATAGTTCTCCATTTGGCACACTATATAGTTTCTACTGTAGCCGTAGTGCTCTTCTGTATTAAAAATTAATCGGATTAACTATAAAAATTGGTAATTTTTTAAGTTTAAAATGCCTGGAATTAAACTATTAAAAGGGTGATAAAACGCTGATTAAATAGACAATTATAATACTTATTATAATTTTATTGAGAAATGTATAACAGAATAATACAAGGTAAAACTATAAAATAAAATTTTTTATTTTAAATGAATGGAACAAAACATTTTTCTTTATAATTTTATTATTTTCATTATAAAAATAATTCAATAAAATTAAACAAAGAATTGTTTCATAGAAATCTTTCTTTAGTAATGTTAGAAGTGGAAATCTTATAATTCGTGTAAAATAATGTCTATTAAATTCATAAAAAAGTTTAATTTTCAATTATTAAAATATTTATTTCGATTGTCTCTGTTTTTTAAATACTTACAAATGTTTAAATGTTTACGATTTAAAATATATTATTTGAAACAAATATTTAATGATCTAAAATATTTCAACTTTAAACATTTTTGTCTTTCAAATTTAAACACTTTAAAACTAAAACATTTTCAAGCATTCAAAAAACAAAGAAATAAACGTTTTATTATTTCAAAATTAAATTTTTTTATGAATGTTAATTCTTTTCTTTTTAATTATGAAAACGTGAATTTATTTCATAAAATGTTTTGTAAAATTTTCTAATTTCTGTTCGTATAATTTTCTCTACGTTTATATGTATATTCCTAGTTTTAAAGCAGTATAAATGTTTGAACAAAGATTACATATCGCACCGTATCGAGAGATCATAGCAATTGACACGTTATTCCAACGTTTAATTATCAAGATATTCATCAAAAAAGAAATCTTTTGTCGACATCAGAGATATAAGAAAATATTATTGCGAGCTTTATCATCAGAAAAGAAAAAATCGTCTTTGTTCTACGAAGTAAACATTTGCAAAAAAACAAACGCATTTAATCTATTACAATAAATAATTATATTCATGTATCCATAAGCCTACAAAATTTACTTTAATAAGATAAAATAAGATTTTTAAGTGGTCTTTAATATTTGCAAGAAGAGTATATGTTATCTTTCCTGATAAAGAAATAACGTCAGCTTTATATCTTTTGAATCAATAATTTGCGGGTTGCAGAATATTTTACTTTTTCTTTTCCTTTTAAGTGTTTGTTGTAAATAAGTTATAACAGGAGACCAACAGAGTCAACTAGAGGCTGAACTTAAGGTGTCGCTTAGATTTCCAATAGTAAGGTGTATAGAACATAGGTAAACCTCAACGCAGCCTAAAGGCAAGACATGTAGCCTACAGCAATTACATGCAAATCTCAGCAAGCTGTGCCTAAAACCTCAACACTGTCACCAACTAGCAACTACTATCTCGAACGAGAAATGATGTGGGTAGTACTCATCAATAAATTGACACACAAAGCGACAAATCTAATTCAGAGAAATACAGCAGATGCTAAAGGCAGAAATTAAAAAATAAAGAGAGATATAAACAGATTCTTTAAATTAATTATAAAACTTCCATTTGATAAGAAAGAGAAATAATCTTTTCTAGATTAGATTCTTAATTTAAACTATATCTTAGGCATTTCGTGAAACTTTACCGTTGGAAAATTTGTGCTAAATTCAACATATGTTACGTTATTCAAACGATCTACTCAAATTTTTGTGTTAATTTAACACGAGATAAATATGAGCTAAATATTAGAAAGTAACATAAATATTATGTAAAAATTAACACAGAAAATGTAATATTTTGACATAATTTGGAAAAAGAGTGTGAAAATATATTTCTTCAATAAAATTAACATTTATAACACGTCAACACGTACATTTTACTTATTTATCTTAAACTTTATATTTTAAGACTACATTATTTTTATGCTTAGTATTTCTTTGCTCATAAATTGTATTATTTTAATGTTAAGAAATATTAAATATTAATTTAACATAAAATATTCAAATAACATAAGTACATTATAATAAATCAATATTTGAATATGTTAAAAAGTTAACAAAAAAATTTTATTAAAAATTGGTTTTGATATAAATAAAAAATGTTTTCTACTATACAAAAAATTAATTAAGATAGATGAATATATAGATATATCTATTTCGCTTTTCCTCTGTTTCTTGCATTGTTTATTTCATAAATCTACGATAATGTTCTGTATACATTTATAGTAGTCATTAAAACAATTATAATATGAAAATTAAGTCAATACTAATATTTAATGTTACAGATAACATAAATGTCTCATTGTATGCTCATTGAAATTTATTATCGTCATTGCCCTGAAATGAACAAATGTATTATCTTCTTATACATCTGATCGAAATCGATGACGATCTACTTGTGAGAGAGAGGCAAACCGTTAATGACAAATAACAACTACGCAGTAATTCCGAATAGCACATAGTCTTAAGTCGGCGACGCAGCGTAAACATTTGCTGGGCGTTGCTTTGTGGAATTAGGTTCACCTTCCGTGGACCTTAATTCCTTAATTTGCCTAATCGCAAGTTATTAAGAATACCACGCTGTGACAGCGCCAGTAAGAATAGGACTGGTATTCTAGATTCATACGTGCGCGAATGTGACCGCGTATGTGCGTGCGCATATATGTGTGTGTTTGTGTGTCATATTTTTATCTATCTCAGTGTCGAGTATATTATAAGGTGATATCTCGCCGCACAAACTACAGCCGAAGAAATTGATTGAGGAGATTTCTGAAAATCGATTGAACGAAGGTGGTCTCCGTGCTGACAGGCTATCATGACTACTCGTCCTCCATTCTTACTCTTGCACATATTAATCATTTTCGTTCTTTTAAGTCTGACGTTTGCTTATGATACTGTTGACTGGAATAAAAAAAAGAATTCGATCGACGTTTCCACGCGATATCGACTACCCAAGAAAATCGTTCCCGTATCATACAACCTGTCGATTTACACACATCCCATCGACGCGAATTACAACGGTCACGTACGGATAATCTTGCAAGTACTCGAAAGAACGGATTCCATCGTGTTGCACACGGATGCGTTAACAATACAGAGAAATGCATCTCTATCGAATGAATGGGGTCGATTGATTCGGATTTCGCGTTACATTCATGACGATAAAGCACAAATGCTTACGATTAAACTCGAGCGTGTACTAAAACCTGCGAAATATACGTTAGAAGTATCTTTCAAAGGATGCATCGCAAATGATGTATTTGGCTTTTACTCAAGTCTATACAAAGTTGATGGAAAATTGAGGTAATATTCTGAGAGAGAACTGTTATATATATATATATATATATATATATATATATATATATATATATATATATGTCATATATTAGAACTGCTACGCGTCAAGTAGTCGGAATAAAATCCGAATGGGACGAGAAGTTCATATGTATAAAGATATGCTGAATATATGAAACGCTCCATTTAAGATACTCTTAAAATTAAATATATAAGAGATAGACTAAATAATATGAATACTTGGAAAATACAACTTTTTTTTATTAAATATGAAATTAATCTAACATTTCTTTTTGTATGTTGATTTTGAACAGAAGTTTGTAATAGCACACTCATATGTGATTAAATAAATCTATATACAAATAGATATTATATATATAAATAAATATCATATTTTAGTTTATTGCTTTGAATACAGTTGCAAAACAATTGCCCAGAAATGTTTGTTTATAATCAGAATAAATTTTGAGATTTATTGTATTTTACTTTACTAATTATATTTTTTAGACGAATTGCCGTAACTCAATTTTCACCCACGTATGCACGTCGTGCATTTCCTTGTATGGACGAGCCATATTTAAAGGCGGAATTCCAATTGCACATTGGCCATCATAAAGATCAAAAAGCGACGAGTAATACTCCAGTCCAGTTTTTACAAAGAAAGTTAGTATCTAATTTTTAAAATCTTAATCAAACTAAGAAATATATATAGAGATTTACAAAAGCTAAGGAACAAAAAATGAATTGTATAAGTAGTTTCACTTATATAATAATTGTAAAAATTACAGAAATGATACCTACTATGTGACCACATTCCGCCGCACGCCGCGAATATCCACGTACTTGGTAGGATGGACAGTGCACAACTTTGTACCAGAACGATCAAGAAGTTCAGGGGATTTCAAGATGTGGACCAGAGACTCCATGAAGTTCCGCGGATCGGCGGCCTTGAACCGCGGTCGAGCGGTCTATTCGGCGTTGCAGACGTGGTTATTGGTGAAAAGCCCACTCGTGAAGATCGATCAGTTCGCAATACCGGATTTCAATTTCCACGCGATGGAGAACTGGGGTCTCATCACTTACAGAGAATCCGTAGTGTTGCACGAGAACGGGACCCCGACAAGAAAAACGGTGGACGGACTGTCAACGATGGCACACGAATATGCTCACAGTTGGTTTGGCAATTTGGTGACACCCGAATTCTGGGACGTCGTTTGGTTGAAGGAAGGCTTCGCCACGTTTTTCCAATACTTCGGTGTGTCCTTAACGGAACCAAATCTGAGAATGATGAATTTATTCGTGGTAGATTGTTTGCAGCCAACACTGCTCGCAGATTCCGACAATCATACACGCACATTGAATGGTCAAGACGTCGGAAACCGTAGCAGCATTATGAATGCATTGGATTTTGTCTCTTATAATAAAGGTAAATGTTACGTATAGAACTTGTGTAACCTATTTTGAATTTTGATTATAAATTTAAACAATCTTTAAAAACCTTTAGTAAAACGTGAATTAAATATTAATTATTTTCAGAAAAAGCAAAATATGAAAGGTTAATGTAGAAATGATTTTTAAATAGAGAAAGTCGACAATACGACATAGGTCTCTTAAAGCATCGTCCTCTTATTTCTTGGAAACTAAACATTGAACTTTATTAATACTGATAAAAATATAACTTACTTAATTAAAGAAGTTGAAAACTATAATAATTTATATATTCATATTTTATAAAAAATTTACTAAAAACAAATTTTTCAAAAGTAAGAATAAAATTTACAAAATTTTCTCTTGCAAATTACATAATTTAAACAATATTGAGTATGTATAATATTAGATCACTTTACATGCTTGTAGGTTTTAAATACTGCTTTATTTATATTTTTTTCTTATTTTTTTATAATGTAATTTTAAATATGAAAGGAATGCAACGTAAACTGGCACATTTCGATAAGACGTATTATAAGAGAGAGAGAGAGAGAGAGAGAGAAAGACTAATAAATATAAGATAAAAAGACACAGCGTTAGAATATTTATTTGTTAAGTTAATAATCTAATCTAATCTTTATATATTTAATCGTGCTACATGTTGCATTTTGCAGAACATTACAAGGTATTTGTATAAATCGAAAAAAAAACATTTTACATCAAAAAAGATTTCTAGAAGTACTCGTATACATTAATTTGTATAAGTGATTTATGATAACAGAAAGAAAAAGAAACGTAGCATTACGAAATGAAATATAGCATTGCTGTGCTATGTCCAATTTATGGTTCATTTTATCAGACGTTTATCTTTTGCTTATTTTACGAAAAATTTAATTGCAAAATTTCAAATGATATTATGGAAACTTTTATATTATTTAATAGAAGACACTTTCTACTTTATATTTACTTTGTCAAAGTTTCGTTTTTAATTTTTATCTAAGAAATACGATCTAAAAACAAAGTGGTATGTCGGTATTAGCAATCTTTTTCTAATTTTAAAATAATTTATAATTATATTTAAGCTGAACGAAATAAAAAGTGTAGAAATTTTGCTACACATAGTTTATGAACCTGATTCATATTCGATCACCTTCGATGACTATAAAGGGTGCGTTATTTGTTACTTATGTAACCTTGTTGATTCATATCTCTTCGCGTGATGATTTTGCAAAACAGATAGAGTTATCTCTTGATCATTGTGATAATTTATTCTCGAAGTATGATTACACTTATTTATATTATACATAAGCAAAATGAATTATGGGCGGATTCAATTTTAAATATCTATATTTTTAATGTTATTCGTTTCTCTCGTTTTTGCATTTTAGCAATGTACAAGTTCTAATTTTAATTATTGACATTTTTGCTACATTTTCAGAATATCAATTAAAGTATAGTATTAATCAGTATGGCTCTTGAAAAACTCGTCCAGTGCTATAACGTAATAAAAACAGATTGTAATATTATGTTATATTGCTTTCAGGTGCATCCGTAATTCGCATGATCAATTATACTATTGGAAACAAAGCTTTCCAATTGGGATTACAAAATTATTTGCGCGACATGTAGGTATTTGTGTTATACGCGGAATGTTTTTAAATTTCTATCGATGACATTTTAACATAAATATACAATATTATTAACGTAATGCAATCGTCTTTTATCTCAAAATGATAATAAATATTTTTTTAGATTTTTAAGCTTAAACGAAATAAGTCAATAAATGTAATATTTTGCCAATATGAGCCATACATAGATATTTGTGTGCAGAAAAGTATATATGTATTTAAACATATTAACATATAAACGTTTTGGTCTCTGATTTGAATCGTTTTCAATAATAAACTATTATACATTAACAAATTAATTATATTGCAGTAAAATCGCTAAAACATTGATCGGGCTATTTGTTGAGATCCATAATTTGATTGATTGAAATTGTTACATTAATAAAATTGTTATAGCGTGTAAATGTAAGTAAAAAATTATTTGGTTATTACTGAAGAAGGTCCAAATCCGCGGGGACCAAAACGTTTAATGTTAATGTAATTTGTTTAAATACATATATATTTTTATACACACGAATATATGCTTATATGAGCAAAATATTATATTTAATAATTATTTTGTCTCTTTGTCATTGTCTCTATTACAAAAATTTATTTTTATTGTTAGGTCGTATCAAGCGGCCACTCCGACTGACTTATATCGACACTTGCAGACTGCATTAGATAGAACAGGACAAATTCGTGAACACATATTTGTAAAAGAGGTCGTAGAATCTTGGGCGAACCAGCCAGGATATCCTTTAGTGACTATTACACGAAATTACAAGACAAAGGTAGTTTTTGCCTCGCAAGAACGATTTTATCTCAACCGTCAAGCAGCAAAAATTGATTTCGAAAAGTCGAGTTGGTGGATACCATTAACCTTCGTTACCGAAGAATCAAAGTCCGCATTGGACCAAACAGCACCGGCTGCCTGGTTAAAGCCAAAGCCAAAGACAAACAGCACGATAGTTGGCATTGTCAAGCCAAACTCCTGGGTGATTTTCAACGTTCAGCAAGTTGGATATTACAGAGTCAACTATGATAAGAGTAATTGGAAAATGCTTATCCGCCACTTGAAGTTGAGGAATTTAAAAAAGATACATGTGCTGAACAGAGCTGCACTTCTAGATGACGCTTTTAATTTAGCCAGAGCTGGTTACGTGAATTATACTCTTCCATTTGATCTCGCAACGTACCTCGTTCGCGAAACCGAATATGAACCGTGGGTCGCTGCAATAAATAACTTTAATTTTCTAAATCGTGTTTTAGCCTATTCACCGCGAGTACAACAACTCTTTCAGGTAAGCGATTACACAAGTCTTCAAATTTTTACTTCTTTTCTACGGTTTGGAGAAGAAAAGTGATCTCTTATAATGTTTTATGCGCCGATATATCTGGAGAAAGAAATGCACCATTAAACAACAATTCTGTCACAAATTAAAATTTTAATTATATATATTAACTATTACAGAAATTCTTATCATTACAACAACTATTAACAAAATTTGATAATTTTCTTTATTTCTTAACAATGTTTAGTAATGCCTTGGTACAATTTGCAGAACTACGCAAATCACTTACTTAAACCGATATATAAACTATTGAGCTTTAAGGAAAGTCTTATGGACAGTTCGATAACGAAGTTGCATCGCGAACTGATCTTATCTACTGCATGCTCGGTGAACAATATCCACTGCTTAAAGACATCGGAAACTTTATTTAAATCCTGGCTCTGGTCTGAGACAAGGTATTAATTATCAGCAAAATCTCAAAACTAATAAATTATATTCAAAGTGTCTTGAAAATCGTAAATTAAAATACTGCAGTACAAAAGTTCTCGAAAAATCAAGTAAAATGGTCATTTGTAAATTTTTATCTCAGCAGTAAAAGTAGCTTTTGAAATATAAATTAATAAAGTTAGCGCGACTCATTGACATACGACTGTCTAAATATAGTTTGTAATTGGCCAACTTTAGCGGTATATCTTATAAACTACCCTAGCAAACATCAAGTTTTACAGTTATAAAACTGTTAGTTATAATTTCTCGTTCAAAACAAAATAACTGTTATATGACAGTTTTATAACTGTACCTTGTTTGCTGAATTGTTCTCAAGTATTTTGATTGTCAAATTTCGAGGTATCTTGTACATTTTTAATATTAATATTTTTAACTGATGTTTTTAAAAAGTGTTCGAAAGCATTCACAGACAGTACAGTTCTTGTTAATTGTATTATCTTATATTTTTAATACTTTATCTTTCGATAGGACTTTTCGTGAAACACACTTTATCTCCGGGAAAGATAGCAGATTAATTAACACAATATGTATTTTTATAATAACATATTTTATACATATATGCAGCACGGTACCAAGAAATCTAAAGAGTTTCGTGTATTGCGTGGGCATTCGCTCAGGTAACTATAATGATTGGAACACAGTTTGGAGCAGATTTCTACGCACTGACTTACATACAGAACAGGAGCTCTTACTAAGTGCACTCGGATGTACTAAAACTCCTCGTTTAATCGACAGGTGAATTCTAAGAGAACTGAGTACACAGATAAACGCGCTTAAGATCAGATACTGAATTTGTCAACTTTCAGATATCTCAATGTATCTATAACATATGAACTACTTCGCAAGCAGTACAGAATGACAATAGTTAACGCCGTTTTGAACGGCAATTCCGAAAATGTTAATTATGTCATTGATTTTATTCGCAATAATTTGCATACAATACTTAAAACGTATGTATCATGCGTTCTCATCTTTTTTATTTTATAATTTATTATTTTCTATTGTACATCTTATTTTCAATATTATACAAACAAACCAATCATCTCAATTTAAAACTTGGCATTTCAGAGTCAAGTTAGTATTGTCGTTTATTACAATATATTGTTGAAACGACAAATATTTGATTATAATCATATCTATCGGAAAATTTTTACATTTGTGTTTATCGGAAAATAGATTTTTGTAAAAAAGTATTAAACTCGATTAAAATCTTTTGCTTTATTTTTTATTAGTTAAATATGATCAAAAAGCAATATAATGATATAATTTATTTGCAATATTAGGTTGTACATATAAAATAAATCTTTGCAATATTTTGTTTCTATCTTTACAGAAGAGGAGTAGACTTTTTAACTAAAATGCTTACTGCTATAGGCGATACAATTATTACGGAAACCCAATTAAATAAGGTACAATTTATACGTGTTACTTAATTTAATTTTAATTAAATATTTTAATTTATTTCTTTAGCATTCTAATAATATTTAGAATAATTTTCTAATATTCCTTATATTACATTGATAATGTAATAATATTTATAATATTATAGCTTCGCTCATTTGTTCATGAGTACATCGAAAACCTAGGATCAGCATCGAATGCAGCGAGAAAAGCTGTAACCACTTCTACTTCTACCGTAGCATGGATCAATAAATACTTACCTATAATCGAAAAAGCATTGTTATTTAACTAATTATTTAAAGATATATATTAATATATTTTATAATAATGCGTTATTCAATTAATACTAAAAATATTCCAATATATTGTATTGTTTTTGTAATTGAATGTACGTTCTACTCAAGAAAGTAAAAAAATATTAAATTAAAAAAATTTTTGATACTATCCTTACACTAAACTTGTACAAACACTGCTCCAATTTATAAAAAGTTAAATTTATAAATTAATTAATTTAAAAAAAGATTAATTAATTATTATTTTAATATCAAATGCTTGAACAACATAAAAAATGTTTCAAAATCTAACAGATCTAACTCTATTATGATTTATTGACATTATATCCTTCACTTTTTTTTCTTTTCTATAAAAATTTATGAAATATTTTTATGTAGATACTTATACAAATATTTTATAAATCTATTATCCTTATTTTATACGTAATAGTTAACTTGATATCAATTTGTTATATAATTACATTTGTAGATGAGATTTTTATAACACGTTTTATGATTAAATCAAGTTTGAGATAATGATATTTTTTCTATAAGATGACGGTCTCATTTAAGATTGAAATAATCTTTATTAATTCGTGTAAATTTTCGGATTAAAGATATTTAATCCGTAATATAAAGTTGTTAATGTCAGTTTAAAGAATAAAATGCAATCTATTAAGTATATTATAATTTCAAAGATTTATTAAAGAGATATCTAGAGAGATTATTAAAGGTAACGTTTTATTATTTTTAAATATTAGTAATAGGAATAAGAAAGTGATTTTATATTACAAAAATTACAAAAAATTAAAAAAATGTAGAAAAATTTTTTGCAATCTTATTAATACATATATGTCTGTAAAATATTTAATTGTGCAAATTTGATTCATAATTAGAACTCGATTCATAATTGGGACTGTCACCTTATAATATATATTTACAATTCTATTCTTACGTTTATGTTTTGTTAACGTTATAAATAAATGCATTATAAACACGAAAAAGCTTTTGTATTACATAAAAATTAAATAGTTTTTTTCCATATCTGTATCGACGCTTGTATGCTTTGTAGACGATATCCTAAATGGATCAATCAGTTTTTATCTCTGTCTGCGTAAATATACTGTAGATAATAGAAAAGAGGTTAATATAAAATCTCACTACATTGGAAATTTTTGTATAAATGAATAATGACTGAATAATTTCACGATATAATAAATCTTGATTCACCAATATTGACTTAATTAAAATTTATATTTTAATTTTGACAATAAAAAAATATCCATACAAATTCAAGAAAAACGTAAATATACAAATCCACATACACCTGTTTTCTAGCGAGAAATTGAAACCTTAAAATAACAATGTATTTATTAAGTGTTTAATGTTCATTTATCATTTTTATTATGTATTCCGATTAATACTCTCTATGTTAATCTTATCTAAGTTATTTTTATCTAATTACAGTTAAAAAAGACTAAGTTGACAGTTGTTTCGCGATATATTGATTATGTTAATTGACAATTAAATTATTTACAGACTAACCCAATAATTTGCTTGAATTGATTTTTTAATAAATATTGTTATTTAGTTATTACAGAAACGAGTTGAACTTTTATATGTTAAAATTACAATTATATTTATGTGATTCATTTGCCTTCAATTATTAAAAATTACAATTTTTTTTAAAAAAAGAAAGAAACTTTTTTGAAGATGTTAGACATGTAGAAAGTCACGACACATATACACAAGCTCTAAAAATTATATTTTATCAAACTGCCACAAATTGTTTAGTTTCAATTAATCGTTTTCTCGATATATCGATGTTACATGACTTGAAAAGTAATGAAGCGATTTTTATTATAATCTTATATCAAAGCGCTTTTTTGTAGTAAAATTAATTTTGTCTTTTGCATATTTTTTTTTAAATTAATACGTGTTAATTGTTGCATTTAAATATTAAAGAAAATAAAAAGATATTGTAGAATTTATATTGGTGTTTCCAGATTAGCATTGTTTCGCTTAGCGAGAATTGGCTCGTAAAAATATGAAAATTTATAATAACGTTACAAATTCTACATAAATCAATACAGCATATTGCTTAAGCAGTACCATTCGATACGCGCTAAAAGATATGATAAAAAAGTTAGATCTTGGTGATATCTCTGACTGGGCCTGCCATCGATTGGTCGGATAACATTGTATTTTAGTTATCTGCGTTATCTGTTATGCCGCTGCTAAAACTGTCCCGGAAATTTTGCGAGTCGCGTTCGGAATGGTCCACTTACTTCTTTTACCTCGAAGAGTATAATACCTTTTCATCGAGAGAGCCTGACGATAAGATTAGAGGTGGCAGCGACATTTTTTTTTTAACGATACGTCGATACGTCCTACGGTCACGGTCTTATAAGATCCGAAGTTTTAGCCACACAGTCTTTCACTAAATCTCGTCTCTGCGGGGACGAGGGATCGACCCGTACTGCTCTTCTTTGATTAATTTTAAGGTACGTCATTAATCGTCATTGATTACATCTCTCTTGTGAAATAATTATTGTAAATATAAATAATAATTTTAAATAATATTTTAAAAATGTGTAACGCAGATATATCTTATTGAAAAATTTTTTGTAACATTCAAGTGCACCACCTACAACGTATAATTTATAAAATTGATATAATTTTTATTCTTTATGCGCGCAAATTTATATTTTTTCTATTATTGTCAAATTCTAATTTTTATTACATTTTTGATTTTTAAAATTTCTAATTATTATTATTATTATCAAATTTAGCAAATATTTTAACAGAGCAAAACAGAAATAAATGTTAAAGTATTTCTAAATTTTGTAAATTTTTGTGTATTACATAAATAGTAATTACAATCTTTTTCAAGATAAATAAAAATCAATAATTATTTGTGTAAAATATTTAATTATATTTTCTTACATTATATATATAGAAATTCAGAAGGGTGCACTTTATCACTACTTGATTGTGTCTTAAATTATTACGTAACAGAAATTAAATAGGTCTTTATGTAAAATTTTTTCGCTTATTTAGGCACGATATCAACGATGAGATTCTTGCTGCCATTGATGCTCGCCGTAGCAGCTTGCTGGGCAAGCAGTCCTCCTTTTGAAATTGATCCTCCACAAGCTATTGAAGAAATTTTGGATGACTATAAATTGCCAACAAATGTCATTCCTACTGCGTATAATATCACATTGGATCCGATTTTTGATTCAGACAATGAAACATTAAAATTTACTTTCCGGGGAAAGTCTGTGATCACTCTCAACATTACGGAAGAAACAAATATTATAAAGTTCCACGCCAAGGGTCTTGAAGGATTTATTAAGGAGAACATTACATTACATATTGATCCAAAAAATTCGACAGATCCGACAGATCCGACAAAGCCGACAGAGCTGACGACAAAGCCGACAGAGCCGACAACAAAGCCGACAGAGCCGACAACGACACAAAGCCGACAGAGCCGACAACAGAGCCGACAGAGCCGACAGAGCCGACAACAGAGCCGACAGAGACGCCAAAGCCGTCAAAGTTGATAAATTCGGCAGAGCCGGCCAAGCCGATAAATCCAATGAACGTATTCAAAATTAAGGAAAAAGACTTTGTGATACTCACTTTTTCGGAAAATCTTGAAATAGGAGAAAATGCAAAACTACATTTGACGTACAATGGAAAGTTAAATGATGAAACACATGGATTCTTCAAAAGTTCTTACCAAGATAAAGAAGGAAAAACGACGTAAGATAGCAACTAAAATTTTACTCAAATTAGAAACTGTTAAATTTGTTTAGAATTAAAATTTTTTATATTATGTGTAGAAGCTTTACATAAACTCAAAATTACTAAAAACAATTTTTATATCGTCAACTGTAGTTTAGAAGCTTAAATAAATTGTTTAAAAAGATAATTATTGTCAATTATAAATTCAAAAAAATTAGGAAAATTTACTGGTTTTTTTAATTATAACAAATGTTTTATTTTCTTTGTTGATTTTTTTAGAATGTTCTATTATATGAATCGAATAATATGTATCAAGTTAAATTCTATTTTTTAAAAAAAAGCAAATATTGTAGTATCTTTAAACAATACTAAATCAAATTTTTATTAAAATCAAAATTAATGTTTCCTTTGAAAAGCAGCAATGTTATTTTTACAATTACTAATAAAATAGAAATAGTCTTTGTATTAACATAATCCTTCATATGTTACAGATGGTTCGCAGCGACTCATTTTGAACCAGTAAGTGCGCGACAGGCCTTCCCATGTTGGGACGAACCACAATTCAAAGCAAAGTTTACAATTACTATTAATGTTCCTGATAAAAAATACAAAGCGATTTCGAATACACTCGTAAATGAAAAAGAAAATGCAACGACTTTCGAACAAACACCTTTAATGTCCTCTTATCTTGTGGCTTTTGCTGTTTCGGATTTCCAAGGTCTGTCAAATGAGGGCAAAAATTTTAGCATTTGGGCAAAACCTACAGTAGAGGATAGCGAGAAAGAATTCGCACTCAAATATGGAGAGACAACATTAGAGGAACTGAAAGATTTTACCAACATTGATTATTACCGAATGATAAACAAGATGGATCAAATTGCGATTCCAGGTTTCTCCGGTGCTATGGAGAATTGGGGTCTTGTGACGTACAGGTAATATCGGTCAAAGATCATATTTGAAGAACGTTCAAAGTTCAAATTTCTCAATAAATTTTAACTCATTTTTTTATTAGTATAAAATGCGAAGCGATATTTCAAACTTGCTACTTCAGTTTATTTTATTGATTGTTACTAAAATAGTTTACAAATAGCTTATATGAATTTTTTTACACGGAATGTAAAAACTTTTATCACACACAATTATCTATAATACAAATTTGATTATTACATCTTTCCAGGCATAATTTCAATTTATATATTACAAACTAGAATAATTGTTATAAACGTGACAATAGTTATTATGCATTAAAAAATAGAGTACTATCTATTTTTTCAGAGAATCTGGACTTCTCAATGTAAAGGGTAAAACAACCACGAAAGCCAAGCAGGAAATAGCAACAGTAATAGCCCACGAGTTGTCTCATCAATGGTTCGGTAATTTAGTTACTTGCAAATGGTGGAACGACATTTGGTTAAATGAAGGATTTGCTACCTTTTTCCAATATTACATTACTGATAAGGTTATTTCAAAAATGGTAAGTGTATAAGATATATTGAATATTTTTAATTTCGAGGATAATAATAAAAAATTATTGTGTACATTAAGGAAAAAAGTAATAACTAACAAGTATAAAATTAAATTAGTAGAAATTTTGCCATTAATATTACAATTTATTTTACTATTGAAATTGCCCACAGAATTTCGTCGACTAAGAATTACAAATTTTATATAAAATGTAGTATCACTTAGCATAATAAAACTACTAGTTGATTAAACATTAATTTAAATTGCAGAATGAAAAAGAATCTTGGCGTCTTATGGAACAGTTTGTTATTAAAAATGTACAAGAAACGTCGTTCGTCGTTGATGCAAGCAGTAAAACTCATGCATTGAACCCTAAAACCAGTATACAATCTCCTTCCCAAATTCGAAGCTTATTCGATGATATCTCTTACAAGAAAGGTAAATTAATCCTTTCTTTGCTAAAATAAAAATGACATAGTCATTATTCTAATTTATGCTGTTTATCTTTGCAGGCGCTGCTATTCTTAATATGCTGTATGAATTTTTCGGAGAAGATCTCTTTAAGAGTGGACTTAGACAATATCTAGACGAATAGTGAGTTTATAATTATTCATATTTATAAAAGTAAAGAAAAGGTTCTTAAACATTTATATTACATAAACATTGAACAATGCAATAATTTTTTGTAATAATCACATAAATTTGCCAATTTAATAAAGTTTCTTTGGCAAAAGGCGATTATTATTTAATTTTCATTTTTTATACAAATTGTTATATTATTATTAATATTTACTTCAAATTAATGCAATTGATTTAAAAAATTATCAATTAAATTAAATATTATTTTACAATAATAAAAAAATGTATTAAAAAATTAATTATCTTCTGACCATTTACTTATAATAATTACTCTACATGACCGAAGTCGTATGCAGCATTTAAAAAAACCGTAAAGTAACAAAATAAATATACAACTTTTCAATTTTAGCTCGTACAAGCCTGTTACTTCTGGCAATCTCTTTGATGCTATTGGAAAACAGAAGGAAGTGAAAGAAGACTATTTGCCGAAAAACGTTACACTTGAAGATATCATGAAAAACTGGATAAACGAACCTGGATATCCTGTCGTCACCATCAATAGGGAAGAGGATGGTAAAATTACTGCAGAGCAGGAACGATTTTTCTTGGTACAACCTGCGAAAAAAGATGAGACTCAATGGTATATACCTCTCAATTATGTAATTCAAGACGACTACGACAAAGTGTTGCCCAAGGATAAAAAGTCTGGTTGGTTGGCACCAACAAAAGAGAAAAAGGACAAGAAAAACAAAAAATCATTTGATGAAGAGATTGAAAATACTAAATGGATACTTTTCAATAAAGATCAAACAGGTATGTATATACTGTTTAAATATTCAATGTAATGTTAAAGATATGCACATCTGTTAATCGACTTGATTATTTCGATGCGTTTCCTTTTTCCATTAATTATTTATGTATTGTAATAAAATTGTAGCTTACAATTGTATGGGCCATAACGTGAAACAAATAATATGATTAATTTAATTTGTTTGTCACTTGTGCCTCTTTGAGATAATCATGATTACAGAAGTAAATTTATCTCAAAGACTAAGCAGGGTTCAATACGATACATGAATATTAATCAATGTTATTTACAGGATACTATCGTGTAAATTACGATAATGCAAACTGGAAACTTCTATCGGAATTCTTAGAAAACAATCCTGGTAATTCAAATATAAGTGCGACCAACCGCGCCCAATTGATCGACGATGCGTTAAATCTTGCGCGTGCAGGATATTTGAAGGATTACGCAATTGCATTGGATATCACAAAGTATTTAAACACGGAGATTGATTATATTCCATGGTATGCCGCTGTCAGAGCATTTGATTATCTGGATAGCGTATTACAGGGTGGACAGCAACACGAAGTATATAAGGTAAGTTGAATAAAAAAAGGGGGTTTCGTAATCGCAGATGCATGTTTTAATAGCAAAAAGGAGGAAACATTTGCGAGTATCGTTCTAATGTATCACTGAATTTCAGAAATATGTCGCTGCCAAGATACAAGGTTTAGTAAATAAAGTCAACTACAAAGATTGGGAAAATGGTACCCATGTAGATAAACTCGCCAAAGTATTGGCGCTAAAGACGGCTTGTAAATATGGCTGGCAAGACTGCACGGAATTCGCTACTGAGACGCTCACACAGTGGCTGAAAAAAGATCAAGACAATGATAAGAAAACAAATACACAAAAAAACAAAAAAAAGGACAAGAAGTAAGTCTGAAAAACTTGCCATAGTTCCGTACTTTTACAATTACAATCATATTATACCTGCTTTAAATATCAATAGCAAATTTCTGTATCGATTGTAAATTTATCGTATAGTTTATAAAATATAGTTTATAAAATATAGTGAACAATGATGCGTTTTAAAATATTTAGTATAGGTTTTATTCTAAAGTCACTTTATAAATCTATGAAAATTCTGCATTGCAAAATAGAATATGAGTAGAGAAATATATAAAAATGATGTAAGTTACTTGTTAGCATCATGCAATATTAAATATCTAATGTACAATAATTGTGACGATCGTTAACCGTTTTGCAGTCCGTTCCTTTCCGACTTCTGGATAGACATAAGGAGTGAAATTCTTTGCGCCGGATTGCGAGAGGCAACTGCAGAAACGTGGAACAATGCTTTAAACAAGTACGAATCCGTCACAGACAATGATGAAAAGAAGGACATTCTGGCAGGCCTTGGCTGTGTCACAGCAAAAGAAACCATAGAGTTATTCCTCAATAAATCAATCGGGAAGGATTCCATTGATGTTTTCGCCACGATGAATTCGATAGCGGCGGGTAATGCCAAATCCTTCGATATTCTTATAAATTTCATTAAGAACCATCTCGAGGACATCCAAAAAGCGTAAGTTGCTTTTTGCTGCGTACTTTGATAACGTATAATGGATTACGAACATATTGATAATGTGATGTTTTCTTGACAGAGATAAAGAAGATAACTCGTTGCTCATCGCCCTCTTCAATAATCTCGCCAACAAAGTCGACACGATAGAACAATATGGAGAGGTAATGTATTATTAATATTTGTTTTACTATACTTTTGGAAAATAAAACAGAATTAAGCGTTCACTAGAAGACAGTTTTTCAGATTTAACATTTAGCGCACGTATCACATTTGACAAAATTTAATTAATTCATCGGAAATTATTAAATAATTACTACTCTAAAATTTTCACTGCTTCAAAGTTGAACACTTTTTTTTAAGCTGCGACATATGGACACGATATTCGGTCGCGATAACGTATCTTCGTGTAACTAAATTTTAGTAATTAGAACCTACGAGACATTTCACGTATATCTCGTCCTTGATCGCGCGCGGTTGTATCTTATCTCCGAGTGGATTGATTAGGTGTTTCACAACATTGCATCTCCAAAATGTATCGTCAACTACGCACAATACTTTAGAAATCTAATGATCTAATAATATCTATAATTAGTATTAATAATCCTAAAAAAATTTGTAATATCACCGTTTTCCTCATTTTAGTTGTCGAAACTCATTTACGGGCAACTACAAAACACACAGAAAGTTGAATTGGCCGCCGCTATACACAAAATTGAATGGATCAAGTCTCATCGTACTGATGTTGAAAAATGGATGGTAGAGCATCAACCAGAAACTCAACAACCCAACGAACCAGACTCAGCAAGTTCTATTACTTTGACGTCGTTCCTTCTGTTTATCACATTACTAATTACACGATTCTAAAAAAAATCAAATTCATAGTTGCGTTATGTAATTGTAATATCTCCAATTAAGTTAAACTTAATTATACTTTCTCGATGAAATTGATGTCAAGTATAATACTTTTTCCTGCCTCTTCTAACAGTGATTATTGTCGCATTTGATTTTGTAAATGAGAAAAAGATGAGATCGCGTGGAAGGCCTCGTATTATACATTACCCAATTTTTTATATTATATAGTTGAGTTATGTCAGATTTATAATATAAGTGCGCGTTTGTTGTAATTTATGAAACATTAAAAATCCTTTTTACAATATCAATAGACTAAATGATATCACAATATTTAAGAGAGAGGAAGAATTAGAGCTCGAATATAAATATTGCGAAAATTTTTATTGTCATACAACTACGTAGGAAAAAATAATGAAGATGTATGATATATTTAAAAAATTGTGTACACGGGTATGATTGTAAATATACTAATTACTATTTATACAGGTTTGGAACATCTTCAATAACATTAACAAATTTATTATATTGCAATATAATCTCTAAAACATTGATGATCAGGCTATTTTTGTTGAGTTCTTCATAACTTGATTGATCAAAATTGTTAAATTAATAAAATTGTTATAGCGTGTGAAAGTGAGTAAAAATTATTTGGTTATTACTGAAGATGGTCCAAACCCGGGACCAAAACGTTTAATGTTAATGTAATTTGTTTAAATACATATATATTTTTATACATACAAATATATGTATTTGGCTTATATTGGCAAAATATTATATTTAATAATCATTTTGTCTTTTTATCATTCTTTTCATTACAAAAATTTACTTTTATTGTTAGGTCGTATCACGCGGCCATTCCAACTGACTTGTATCGATACTTGCAGACAGCATTAAATAGGACAGGACAATTGCGTTAGCGCATATTTGTAAAAGATGTAGAATCTCGAGCGAATCAGCCAGGATATCTCTTAGTGATTATTACACGAAATTAGAAGACGAAGGCTGTCTTACTTCACAAAAACGATTTTATCTGAACCGTCAAGAATCGTAAATTGATTCTGTAAAATTGAGTTGATGGAGGGCGGACTGAGGATTGCGCGTAAGATAAAGAGTAAGGGGACTAGGCTAGCGGTCTTTGTCAAACGCACTCATCTGTTTTTGTTCTTTGACTTTAGCGCCAAAAAGTGGAAGATCTCTGAACTACCATGAACACAATTACTGCTCTTTGCACCAATTCCATGTGAAAATTACATAAACAATATTCAGACACTTATATTTTTTATACCAAAGCTTCTAGGATCATTCTGCAAGCGCTGTACTGTTTTTTGATTTAATTCACACCGAGCTTGCTATTTATTTCATATACACAATGTCTAAAACTTTTATATGGGACACATGTTGTCACGAGTCGGTTACAGAAGCCGATAATTAAACTATAATTAACTATAATTTTTTAATTTACTTTCGTTTTGGTATTAAATTATAGCTAGCGAAGTATGTTTTTGTCACTAATTTAATTGTGTAAAAGGATTTTGAGATCGGTAGAGCCAAGATGAGATACGAGTGTCCGAAAATAAGCACGTATAGAGACCAGTCCAGCATTGTCTTTAGCAGTACCATTCACGTGCTGCAAGATATGATAAAAAAGTTAGATCTTGGTGACATCTCTGACTGAATCTACCATCGATCGGTCGGATGACTTTGTGTTTTAGTTGTCTGCGTTATCAGACGATGCCATTGATACAACTTTCCCGGAAATTTTGCAATTCGCGTTTAGAATAATCCACTTATTTCTTTTACCACAAAGAATATGATATTTTTTGCATCGCAAAAGAAACTGACGTTATCAATTTAATCTTATGATTAGATGTGACAGGAACATTTTTTTAACGATATGTTCTACTGTCATAGCTTTCGAAGTTATGATTACACAGTCTTTCAATAAATCTCGTCTCTGCGGGGACGAGAGATCAACCCGTACTGCTCTTCTTTGATTAATTTTAAGGTACGTTGTTAATCATCATTAATCACACCTTGTGAAACAATTATTGTAAATATAAATAATAATTTAAAATAATGTTTTAAAAATCTATAACTCAAGCATATCCTAATTAAAAAATTTTTTTAAATGTTCAACCTATAACGCAAATTTATATATTTTTTTATTATTATCAAATTCTAGCCTTTATCACATATGTATATTATAATTTAAAAAAATTTTAGTTATTTTATTATTATTAAATTCAGCAAAAGTTAATGTTTTGTGTATTACATAAATAGTAATTAAAATATCTTCCATGATAAATAAAAATTTATTATTATTTGTGTAAAATATTTAATTACTTTTTCTTACATTATATATATATATAAAAGTTTAGAGAGGTACACTTTATCACTACTTAATTGTGTTATAAATTATTATATAACAGAAATAAATTGGGCTTTTATGTAAAATTTTTTCGATTATTTAGGCACGATGTTAACAATGAGATTTTTGCTGCCGTTGATGCTTGCCATAGTAGCTTGCTGGGCAAGCATTTATCCTTTCGAGAATGAGCTTCCGCAAGCTCTTGAAGAAATTTCGGACAACTATAGATTGCCAACAAATGTCGTTCCTACTGCATATAATATCGAATTGACGCCGACTTTTGAGTCAGACAATAAAACAGCAAAATTTACTTTCCAAGGAAAGTCTATAATCACTCTCGACATTAAGGAAAGAACAAATACTATAATGTTCCACGCCAGAGGTCTTGAATTTAATAAGGAGGATATTAAATTAAAATATAGTGTATCACAAAGTGCAATAAAAATGTATACAGCAATAAAAGTATTGAAAATTAAGGAAAAAGACTTTGTGATGCTCTCTTTTATGAACAACCTTGACATAGTGAACAATGCAGAACTATATTTGCAATACACTGGAAAGTTGAATGACGAAACACGTGGATTCTTCAAAAGTTCTTACCAAGATAAAGAAGGAAAAACGACGTAAGATAACAACTAAAGTTTTACTCAAATTAGAAACTGTTAAATTTGTTTAGAATTAAATTTTTTTATATTGTGTATAAGCTTTATATCAACTCAAAATTACTTAATATAATTCTTATATTGTCAACTGTAGTTTAAATAATTAAATAGATTGTTTAAAAAGATGATTACTGTTAATTATAAATTCAAGTAAATAAGGAAAATTTACTAGTTTATTAATTGTAATAAATGTTTTATTTTTTTTGTTGATTTTTTTGGAATGTTCTATTATATGAATCAAATAATATGTCCCAAGTTAAATATTTTTAGAAAAAAGCAGATATTGTAGTATCTTTAAACAATACTAAATCGAATAAGTATTGAAATTAAAATTAATGTTTCCTTTAAAAAACAATAATGTTATTTTAACAACCACTAATAAAATAGAAATAATCTTTACATTAACATAATCTTTCATATGTTACAGATGGTTTGCAGCGACTCATTTTGAACCAGTAAGTGCGCGACAGGCCTTCCCATGTTGGGACGAACCACAATTCAAAGCAAAGTTTACAATTACTATTAATGTTCCTGATAAAAATTACAAAGCAATTTCGAATATGCCCGGAAAAGTAACAGAAAAAAAAACAATTTTTGAACAAACACCTTCAATGTCCCCTTATCTCGTAGCTTTTGCAGTTTCGGATTTTACAAATCTGACAAATAAGGACAAAAATTTTAGTGTTTGGGCAAAACCTACAGTAAGGCAAAGCGAGAAAAGATTTGCATTTTATTATGGATGGAAAGTACTAGAGGAACTGAAAGATTTTACCAACATTGATTATTACGGAACAATGAAAAAAATGGATCAAATTGCGATTCCAGGTTTCTCCGGTGCTATGGAGAATTGGGGTCTTGTGACGTATAGGTAATATCGGTCAAAGATAATATTTGAAGAACAATAAAAGTCCAAATTTCTCAACAAATTTTAACTTGTTTTTTGTTTATTAGTATAAAATGCAATACAATATTTCAAACTTACAATTTTAGTTTATCTTTGTTTGATTGTTACTAAAATAATTTATAAATAACGTACTAATTATTTTTTCAGAGAATCTGGACTTTTCAATGTAAATGGTAAAACAACCACGGAAGCCAAGCAGGAAATAGCAACAGTAATAGCTCACGAGTTCTCTCATCAATGGTTTGGTAATTTGGTTACTTGCGAATGGTGGAATGAAATTTGGTTAAATGAAGGATTTGCTACCTTTTTCCAATATTACATTACTGACAAGATTATTTCAAAAATGGTAAGTGTATAAGTTATATAGAATATTTTTAGTTTCGGGGATTATAATAAAAAATTGTTGCGTACATTAAGGAATTAAGAAGTAATAATCAAGTATAAAATTAAGTTAGCAGAAAATTTGCATTAACATGACAATTTATTTTATTATTGAAATTGTACACAGAAATTTGTCAACTAAAACTTAAAAATTTTACATAAAATGGAGTATCACTTAGCACAATAAAACTACCAGATAATTAAACGTTAATTTAAATTGTAGTATGACAAAGAATCTTGGCGTCTTATGGAACAGTTTGTTATTAAAAATGTACAAGAAACGTCGTTCGTCGTTGATGCAAGCAGTAAAACTCATGCATTGAACCCTAAAACCAGTATACAATCTCCTTCCCAAATTAGAAGCTTATTCGATGATATCTCCTACAAGAAAGGTAAATTAATCTTTTCTTCGCTAAAATAAAAATAGCATAATCGTTATTCTAATTTATGCTGTGTATCTTTGTAGGCGCTGCTATTCTTAATATGTTGTATGGATTTTTCGGAGAAGATATCTTTAAGGCTGGACTTAGACAATATCTAAATAAATAGTGAGTTTATAATTATTCATATTTATAAAAGTAAAGAAAAGGTTCTTAAACATTTATATTACATAAACATTGAACAATGCAATAATTTTTTGTAATAACCACATAAATTCGCCAATTAAATTAAGTTTTTTTTAGTAAAAGGCAATTATTACTTAATTTTTATTTTTTTTTACGAATTGTCATATCGTTATTAATATTTACTTCAAATTAATGTAATTGATTTAAGGAATTATCAATTAAATTGAATATTATTTTACAGTAACGAATAAATGTATTAAAAAATTAATTGTCCTCCAAACATTTACTTATAATAATTACTCTACATAACCAAAGTTGTACACAGCATTAAAAAAAATAACACTAAAACAACAAAATAATTATATAACTTTTTAATTTTAGCTCGTACAAGACTGTTAATTCTGATCAACTCTTCTCTGCAATAGTAATAGAACCAGAGAATTTGCCGGAATTCATTCAATTTGCAGATGTCATGAAAACATGGATAAACAAACCTGGATATCCTGTCGTCATCGTCAAGAGGGACAAAGACGGTGTAATTAATGTAAACCAGGAACGATTTTTCTTGATAAAACCAGCGAAAAGAGATGACACTCAATGGTATATTCCTCTCAATTATGTAACTCAAGATGACCCTCAAGTCGTTATGCCAAAGATTAAAAGATTTCGCTGGATGCCGCCCAGAACAACAATGATATTGCGTAATGTTAACAATACTAAATGGATACTTTTTAATAAAGATCAAACAGGTATGTACATACAGATCAAATATTCAATGTAATGTTAATGATACGTACATTTGTTAATCGACTTGATTATTTTGACGTGTTTCTCTTTATTATTAATTTTTTATGTATTTTATTAAAATTGTAGTTTACAATTGTGTGAACAACAACGTGAAACAAATAGTGTGATTAATTTAATTTGTTTGTCACTTGTGCCTCTTTGAGATAATTATGATTACAGAAGTAAATTTATCTCGAAGACTAAGCAGTTCAATACGATACATGAATATAAATCAATGTTATTTATAGGATACTATCGTGTAAATTATGATGATGCAAACTGGAAACTTCTATCGGAGTTCTTAGAAAAAAATCCTGATAATTCAAGTATAAGTGCGACCAACCGCGCCCAATTGATCGACGATGCGTTAAATCTCGCGCGTGCAGGATATTTGAATTACACAACTGCATTGGAGATCACAAAGTATTTATACACGGAGACTGATTATATTCCATGGTATGCCGCTGTCAGAGCATTTGATTATCTGGATGGCGTATTACAGGGTGGACAGCAACACGAAACATATAAGGTAAGTTGAATAAAAAAAGGAGGTTTTATAATCGCAGATGCATGCTTTAATAGCAAAAAGGAGGAAACATTTGCGAGTATCGTTGTAATGTATCACTGAATTTCAGAAATATGTCGCTTCCAAGCTAAAAGGTTTAGTCACTAAAGTCAACTACACAGATTGGAAAAATTGTGGACATGTAGATAAACTCGCCAAAGTATTAGCGCTAAAGACAGCTTGTAAATATGGCTTGGAAGACTGCACGGAATTCGCTACTAAGACGCTCACACAATGGCTGGAAAAAGATCAAGACAATGATAAGACACAAGAAGACAAAAAAGAGGACAAGAAGTAAGTCTGAAAAACTTGCCATAGTTTCGTGATTTCACAATTACAATCACATTGTACCTGTTTTATATATTGATAGCAAATTTCTGCATCGTTTGTAAATTTATTGTCTATAAAATATTATATGTCGTGAGAAATGATGCGTTTTAAAATATACAGCATAGATTTTATTTTGGAATTGCTTTACAAATTTATGAAAATTTTGCATTGCTAAATAGAATATAAATATAGAAATATATAAAAATGATGCAAATTACTTGTTAACATCATACAATATTAAATATCTGATCTATAATAATTGTGACGATTGTTAACCGTTTCGCAGTCCGTTCCTTTCTTCTGACTTCTGGATAGACATAAGGAGTGGAATTCTTTGCGCCGGATTGCGAGAGGCAAGTGCAGAAACGTGGAATAAAACTCTAACCAAGTACAAATCCGTCACAGACAATGATGAAAAGAGAGACATTCTGGCAGGCCTTGGCTGCACCACAGCAAACGAAATCATCCAGAGATTCCTCGATTTATCAATCGAAAAGGATCCCGTCATCGACGTTTTTGCCACGATGAATTCAATAGCGGCGGGTAATGCCAAATCCTTCGAAATTCTTATAAATTTTATTAACAACAACATCGAGAAAATCCAAAAAGCGTAAGTTACTTTTCGCTACGTACTTTGATAACGCAAAATGGACTACTAACAGATTGATAATGTGATGTTTTCTCGACAGAGATAATGAAGATAACTCGTTGCTCATCGCTTTCTTCAATAATCTTGCTAACAAAGTCGACACGATAGAACAATATGCAGAGGTAATATATTATTAATATTTTTTATTTGTTTTACCATACTTTTGAAAAATAAAGAGAATTAAGCGTTTACTAAGAGATATAGTTCTTCAGAATATAACGTTTAGCGCACGTATCATATTCGACATATTTTAAATAATCCATCAGAAATTATTAAATGGTTAATATTCTAAAATTTTCCTTTCTTTAAACACTTTTTTTAAGCTACTACATAAATTTTTGTAATTAGAATTTACGAGACATTTATCTCGAGCTTGATCTCGCGCAGTTGTGTCTTATCTCCGAGTGGATTGATTAGGTGTTTCACAATATTGCATCTCCAAAATGTATCGTCAATTACGCTAATACTTTAGAATCCTAATGATCTAATAACATCGGTAATCCTTAAAAAAATTATTAATATTTCTGTTTTCCTTGTTTTAGCTTTCGCTACTCGTTCACCGGCAGATACAAACCACACAGAAAGTTGAAGGATTGGCCGACGCTATATACAAAATTGAATGGATCAAAAATTATCGAGCTGATGTTGAAAAATGGTTGCTAGATAATGCTGGATCTAAAGAAGAAAACTCCAGAAAACCAGATTCCGCAACTTCTATTACTTTGACATCGTTCCTTCTGATTATTACACTATTAATCACACAATTCTAAAAAGAATCAAATTTATAGTTTCGTTGTACAATTGTAAAATCTCTTTAATTAAGTTAAACTTAATCATACTTTGTCAATAAAGTGGATATCATGTATAATACTTTTTTCTGCCTCTTCCAACAATGATTCAATTATCGAAATATTGTCGCATTTAATTTTGTAAATGAGAAGAAGATGAAATCGTGTGGAAAGCCTCGTATTATACATTATCCAATTTATGATTTTATATTATTGAGTTATGTCAGATTTGTTTTATAAACGTTTGTTGTAATTTATGAGACATTAAAAATGTTTAGAAACAATGTCAATAAGCTAAATAATATTACAATATTTAACAAGAAGGTAATAAAAATTAGAACTCAAATAAATATTGTGAAAATTTCTACTGTCATAATTATATACAAAAAATAATAAAGACGTTTAATATTTAAAAAAGTTGTGGTATAATTGTAAATATACTGATTGCTATTTGTACGGTAGCTTATTTAATTTATAAATATCTATAACAGAAATCAAAAAGAAAAGTAAGTAGTTAATCTTTTTCAGATTGTAGTGAAAAGACAATTCAATTCAGATATTTGCAAAAAGAGTATTTTCATTAATTTACATGGAGTCTTTTTTGCAGTGTGGCTAATTGATTACTGAAGGCACGTCTTATACCATTGTAATTTGACGTCGTCGCAAATTGTATTTAATGAAAGATATAATTTTTCTGTTAGTATGATTTGGGAGGGATTAACAAAACATTCCTAGTGCAAAACATATAATTTTTATTATTACATAAATAATAGTAATATTCATAAAATTGTTTACACGAATTGAGCATCCTAAGAAGTCACGTGTAATAAATGTAATAATAAAATATACTTTAGTGTAAAAGTCTTTTGCAGCAAGTACATTAGTGGAAAACATTTGATATGTTTACGACGCCGTTATTACGTCACTTTTATTCTTGCTGGACTACAATCAAACATTTCCTAAGGCACAGTAACGATAGGTATCGTATCTAAAGAATGTATGTTACCTATGCGTTTTAATCGTGACCTACTAAAGTGATTCTCAATGATTACCTGATTCATAACCTACGCGATAGTAGCTCACAAGAAACACTTATGCCTAATATCTTCAACTCTAGATAACTTTATCCATTAGATAACTCCCGGAGAAAATTTCTATTAAAATTCTAGTACATTTTGCGTCAAAAATTAGTAGTATGAAGAATAACCATTCGTTAAAGATTTCAGTGAAATAAACCTGATTTTTTTAATTAATTTACAAATAATGTTTACCTAAAAAACAGCTATCGGGAGGTGTGAAAAAATTGAGCATTAATAAAAAATGTGAATGTCGTAAAAACGTGTTAGTTTATATTCTTCTGTGTATTTAAAATTTATAATGTGTGACATAATTCATCGCCATCGTTTCGTAATATGAGACACAGGTCAACTATGTAAATTATTCATGCATTAAACACGTTTAAAATGACAATGGATGACCGTCAAACATCCGATCGTCACCTAATACGAGATATTCGTATCGAATGTTATAAATAAAAGACTAGAGTCATTGCTTTTCACAAGTAGAGGCACTTTACTATTGAGTAGTCAGTTATACCAAACCGCTGCACGTTTCGCAGCCTGAGTTTGTGCAAATATATAGAGCAGGAAAGTAATATTCGTCGTATATATTGACTACAATGAGAAACTGATTGCAACACGAGAATTATCTCATCGACATTTCATCAAGCCTACGACAATCACGAATTCAGGTTCAAATATTGATATAATCAATATTCTCGATAATCGTAACACTTACATACGAGTTTCTAATTACAAGATTTTCCATAATACATTCATTTAATAACATAGCATAATACATCTAATAAAAAAAATCTTATAACGTTTATCAAGATTTATTAGATTAGATTAATAAAATTCTATTTAAAAGTACTTATATAAATAAAAAATTTTTTATTTATTAAAACTTGTTAAATTTAGAAATTGGCATTGCCGGTCAAAAGCGGATCTTGATGTTCAATAATAATCTCTTAAATAAACTTATATACATTTATAATAATTATTATGTACATTTATAATTAAAATTTTTATATACATCTGTTTGTGTGTAAAAATATTAAGATAATTTCTGTATTTTTTTTTATTTAAAAAAATAAGTCAAACGTTAGCTATACTTAATTAATATCGACAATATTTATATAAAGTTTTCCTTTTGAAAACCAATTTATTGGAATACGATAATTAGAAATGGACAAGAAAAAATATTAGAATACATGCAATTGTTTTTTTTTTTTCTTATAAAGTGACGTGCAGATATTTGAAAAGAAGATTAGCATGGCGTTTCTGAAAATATTAATAAATGTTGGCCTAATATTCGCCGCCTCACAATCAGTGGCTATTCCTCTTGAAGGAGATTCAGAGAATGGCTTGAACACAGTTAATTACCGTTTACCAGATAACGTAGTTCCAATACACTACGATATCAAGTTGATACCGCATATCGAAGAAGATGACTTTACCTTTGATGGGAAAACCCATGTTATCATCGAGATCTGTCGAGCAACGCAAAACATAAGCTTGCACACGAACGATTTGACGATAAATGAAACCGCGACATCGTTGCTCAGCAGCGATGTCGTTACTCATACACCGACGGCGCATAATTATGACGGTGAAACAGAAATTTTAACCCTTCAATTCGACGATGAGCTATCCCCGGGAATTTACGATCTAAATATACAATTTGTCGGTATTTTAAACAATAACTTGAACGGCTTCTTTAGATCATCGTACATCAATGAAGAAAAAGAAAAAGTGTGAGTAGATGTTAAAATTTCGAAGTTTTTATAGTTATTACATTTTTTCTCGTAACATTATTTATTACAATTATTTATTCATCATTCTTGCCTAATGTGTCCCAATGATTAATTCGTATAAGACTATAAAACATTTCTTATCGACGCAATTTGTAACTGTATATAATTTGGAAATAATTTAAAAACTTTATATAAATGTTTTGTGATATGATTCAATCGTTACTTATATTTATTATTTCTTATCGTGTAATGTAAATATGCTAATGTTATATAATATAATTACATACATCCTGTACATATACAATATTTACAGCAATTATTTTTTAAGTGGAGGGGGAGGAAAGGGAGGGAGAATAATGTACAATATTTTAACATAAACACATCATCATCGTTATTAAAAAAAAAAAGAAGTTATAATTACAACATTGCAGCAACTTTTGCGTTGAAAAAGATGTGATACTAAAATTCATAAATTACATAGTAATATTTTATAACTTTGTGTGGATTAAATTATTTTAAATTACAGATTTATAATTGCGTGCACACAATATCTTAATCATTATATAATTAAACATCTTTTTACAAATTTTATATTGTTTGTAATATTATCTATATTATTTTAAATTGTTATTTATTTTTTAATTATAATTAAACATTTTTATAACTTATAATAATTATAATAATAATTATTAAATATTTTTATAAATTTTGGAATAGAAGCTTATCTAAAAAAATAATTTTCTAAATGTTTATGACACCAAGTAAGATAAATTTTCTACATTGCATAAAATTGCATTTATTCAAATTATTATAATTACATTTACTCTAATCATATAATTAGCCCAATCATGTACTATTCCAATAAATTTATTAAATTGAAGAAGCATATGCATTTGAAACTCCATTTGAAAGCGTTGAGTGACACATGTCACGGTCAAACGGCAAGAAATATTATTGTTCAAATATAATTTCTAAACCGCATTTACACGTTTTGCAAACATTTCACTTGTTTTAACAGTGCTTGATGAATTTATTTTGTTATCAAAAGCGTGTTACATTGTGAAATGTGATAGGTGGTTGGCCGCAACGCATTTCGAGGCATGCGATGCGCGACGAGCGTTTCCATGTTGGGACGAGCCGGCATTAAAAGCCACTTTCAATATTTCCATAAAACATAGTCGGAACTACACAGCCGTGTCAAATATGCCGATATGGTTTCAATCAAACGAGGAAGACGACATGATATGGACACACTTTCTCAAGACTCCCGTTATGTCAACCTATCTTGTAGCGTTTGTAGTCTCCGATTATGTTCGTGTTCCTAACGAAGATGAAACGCTCAATATGTGGTGCAGATCGGCAGTGGCTCCCTACTCAAAATTTGCGCAGGATATTGCTCAAAAGGCCAGAGAAATATTGACAGAGTACACCAACAGCACTGATAAAGTTCCAAAAATGGATCATCTAGCGGTTCCAAAACTGAATGCTGGTGCCATGGAAAATTGGGGACTCATAATTTACAAGTAATATAGCATAATTTAACTCTTAAGATACCATCATGGATATTCCATGACCGATTAATTTTTATTCACAAATGTTTTTTGAAATTTTAAAAGTAATTTTACTACATTTTACATTTTTCTCAAAATAATGTACATACATTTGTATGAGAAACTTGAAAACATTTCCTAAATTTCTCTCGTAGAGTAAAATATCATTCGACAAACAAATAAAATTCAAGTATAAATTAATACTCACTTTGAATGACTTTAAATAAAAATAGAATTGCACTCTAAAAATGGGACTTTATTTGAGTGAAAAGATACTTTTTTTAAATGCAGTAAATAAGTATTTATAGGAATGAATTATGTCACTGCACAACATCACTTTATTTGAGTCATTTATCATGATATAAAAGAAATCGTTATTTATTTGATAAGTTTAGAACAAGATTATATTTTATTCTGAAAAGTAAAATCCTATGCAATACTTTCAAAATATATTTTATTTACTTTTATTTTAAAGTTCTTTAAATCTCTAAAAATTTATTTTATTAGAACAGGCAAGAAATTTTATAATTATAATGTTGCACATTTTATGTGTGATTATTTTATTTACGGAAAGTATATGTTACTTTAGCGTGGTCATCTGGTGTCACGTATTGTTATCGGATTGATATAACGTTGCACTATTCCACTGTAAAATAAATTTTTCCCTCGTTTTAGTCTAAATCAGAGTGAAATAAAACTTGTAAATACTACTGCGTCGCGTAACGTCAATTTCTTTAAAAATTAAAGCAAAAAATGCAATCCTAACTTATGAGTGTTTATTCTATATAAATAATTTCAAACATTTTTGACTAATTTAGAACTAAATTTAAAATGGAAATGACCGTGAAAATAATGTAAGATCTCTAAAAATATAGGGGAAAAATAATTATAAACTGCAAATCCAGACCATAAAATTTACCTTATCTTAAACAATTATATGTGAATGTTAATTATATTGCATATTATTACGAAAATAAACGATATATAATTAGGTTCTAAAATAATTTTTAGCGAAAAGTCTTTCACGTTCAATGAAGAAGAAGATAATATTTATCATAAACGACAAGTAGCAATAACAGCAGCTCATGAAATGGCTCATCAATGGTTTGGTAATGTAGTTAGCCCGTCATGGTGGTCTCACGTGTGGCTAAACGAAGGACTTGCGTCATTTTTCCAAGAGTATATTCTTAATGAGGTTGGTTTACATAAATATTCTTACAAATTTATCTTTATGCAATTAAAATATTATTATTGAGTAAAAGATAGATTAACGCCACTTCCCGTTTCTGGCCAAAAACACGCCTCTTCTGGTTTATGACAAAAAACACCACTTTCTGTTTTCGGCAAAAAAAAAACGTCACTTCCTGTTTCCGGCAAAAAAAGGCCACTTCGGTTTCCGGCAAAAAAAACGCTATTTCCGGTTTCCGACAAAAATAACGCCACGTTCTGTTTCCGGCAAAAAAATTGAATCTATATATGTGACTATTAAATATAAAAGATAAAAACTAAAAATTGAGTAATTGCTTTTTTTAGTTCGAGAATGATATTTTTTTGTATATAGTATTAATATTATATTAATATTTAGTTAATTTTATTAAAGTTTTCTCAAATTTCGTATGCTTTTAGATTGTAAAGGAATGGCGAGTAATGGACTATTTTGTTATCAGTGTTCATCAATTAGCTCTTCATTATGATATTGCAAAAAATATGGAACCTATTACATTCGAAGCTAACACCCGCCACGAAATTGAGTCACTTTTTTCTCTTGCCAGTTATGGTAAAGGTAAGATTGAATAAACAAATCCAAGTTCCCAAACATAATTGATATAAAGCAACAACAAAAGTGACACTAAAAAAAGAATTTAAATTTGTTATTTTTTTATTAAGTTTATTAGGTTTGTCAAGAACGCGGAAAAATGTGCGTTCTATGTTAAATTGCAAAAAGTGATTTTTTTCTAATATGTTAGTAACGTTTGCGAATTTATAAAATGGTATCATGTTATTCTAACATATTAGTTATATTTCGGATGTAAATTATTGCAGCACCTGCTATACTGCGCATGTTACAGCATATTATTACCCCTGAAGTATTTCAGGAAGGTATCATTAAATATTTACATAAACAGTAAGTAATATATTTTTTTACATTATCAGGATACTAATATATCAAACACATTCAATATAATAACATTAATATAATACTTAATATTTAATTAGTTATTTAATCAATACAATATCACGTTTAATTTTTTACACACACACACACACACACACACACACACATACATACACAAATACAGGATGCGTCAGATAAATCCGGACAAAATTCAATTTGAATTTCTCGCTACTTGTGGTTTTAGCAGTAGATGATTATTGAAGCTTGAGTGAGTCAGATGTATGTGTAAAATGTATATAATCTCAAAATGTTTGAATTAATGAGACCAAGTGCGGAATACGATCGAAGAGCGATGATAATTGAAGTGCTTTGCGCCAAACGTTCACCGGCCAAAATTATTCGGTTTTTTGGGTAGCCAAAAGTTTTGATCATTTGCGACACTGCGCAAAAATATGCAAACGTGGAGAATTCCGAAGAAGATTCTACTAACCCGACGAGGTAAAATCATTTGAGAGAGTAGACTACAAGGACACCCGCTGTCGTCCAAAGAGCCCAAGAGCTCATTTCGAAAGACCCCTGGGTCTTTCGAAATGAGCTTCGGAAATTGTCCACCACACTGGGGGTGAGTCAGGCCAATATGCGTCGGATCACTGAAGAGGACTTGAGATACACATCTTATGTGCTTAAGATATGACAAATGACCAAAATTGATTTTCCGATAACATGGACATGTTTTGATCCAAGGAATTCTGGTCGTAGAATAGTTCAAATTTAGACCTTCTGGATTATAACGTTTAGGGCTATTGAAAGCATCTCTAATAAGTAAGAACTCCAACATGGCATCCCTCCAGATCATTATTGAGGCAGCATTCGCGAATTTGGACAAGAAGCAGTTGAAGAGAGTGTGCTCGTCCTTCAGGCAAAGAGTCGAGGCAAAGAATGGTCGCAGCAAACAGGGAATGTATTGAATAATAGAACTTAAGAAGTCGTTTCTTAAACGACGTAAAAAAGTTTTTTTTTTACTTTCAAGTTTTTTTTTTAATGAAGGAGTATATTATTAAACTGTTTTGTCCGAATTTAGCTGACGCACATTCATAATAAGTCCCTGTACATTCATAATAATATTAAGAATTTGATTTTTTTACTTATAACCAATAAAAAGAAAAAATAAATAAATTGATCACATGCAAAAATTGCATTATTATTTAATAAAATGTACATATCTTATACTGTCTTTTACATTTATTTTACATTCTGTAGCCAGTTTAGTTCAGCTTCTTCTGATGACTTGTGGAGCGCCTTGCAAACAGCTCTCGACAAATCAGATGTTCCACATAATAACTATAGATTGAAAGATGTAATGGATACCTGGTTAAAACAAAGACATTACCCTTTGGTGCGAGTAACCCGAAACTACAATACCAGTGAAATTATAATAACGCAAGAACATTTCAATCCAAAAAATCGCAGCAACGATAGCGACAAGTGGTGGGTACCTTTAACTGTCGCTACACAAACAAATCCCGATTTCTCTAATACTCTGCCCACTCATTGGCTAAGTCCACAAGATGAAAATATAAGCATTGATGGAATCGATCCAAATGATTGGATCATAGTTAACATACAACAAATGGGTAAATATGCTTAACTTGTACATTAGACAATAATTTAATTTAAATTAAAAAATATTAATTAATTTGTGTATTATGATTTGTAATTTTTATCAAGAATATTCCAAATTTCAGTAATATTTTATTTTATAACTATAATGGCAATTGTTTGATACTTGTATGTACGTAAACATAAAAGAATATTTTTTTATAAATCTGGAAAAGATTTAATGATGTAGTTTGTAATGTTAATTAATTTTACACAGGATTCTATCGCGTTAATTACGATGATTCAAACTGGCGAAAACTTGCGACTTATCTCAATTCTGACAACTATACAAAAATACATGTGCTTAATCGAGTTCAAATCATTGAAGATGCCTATCATCTTATGCTAACAGAGCAACTCGATATTGAGATATTTGTAGAGCTTACAAATTATCTGCATCGTGAGACAGATTATTTAGCATTACGTCCGATATTTACTGTTTTAGAGGAGATGAGTAGATTTTACAAAATTCCAGAAATTAATTTTCTTAAGGTAAACAGAGAGTGTGTAGTATTTAATTAATAAAAAACATATATATTAAACATTTAATTATAATTAAAAGAATCAAATTTATTTTATATAATTTCTACATATAGCAACACACACTACACATTTTGGAGAAATATATTGAAATTGTGGGATATGAAGAAGATCCTGCCGACGACGATCTTAAAAAGCTTATGAGATACAATACTTTAAAATGGGCGTGTACTCTCGGCCACTCTGAGTGCAAGAGAAGAGCCACTGTTAAATTAAATGAAATTCTTACAAATCCTGAAACACCCAGGTGTTTTTATTATGATTATATAATGTTTCAACATTAATGTGATAAATTAATATAATAAATTATTTGATAGAGAAGGAAGTTGTATTACGGGCCGTACAAGTATTATGCATCCGTATTATTTTTGTTATTAGGATAACAAATTGATAGTAACTATTTATAGAATTATTTGTTTATTAGCTTGTCGTCATGTAAAGATAATATATCAATACCAGTCAATACGCAGCTAATAATTATTATAAGGCATTTTTACGTTTAAGGATTTTGAAGCTTTTTTATATAAACTTTAAAATTTAATCGCATATTTTTACTCTGGAGCAGTGCGTTCAGAATCATTAGAAATATCTTTGTTGTTTAATGTTAAACAAGAAAGTTTTTAAACAACAAAAAAAATTTTAATCAGGAAAATTTTTAATCATAAAATATTAGAAATATATAATTTTGTAACAAAATACTGCATTGTTTTTAAACAAAAACATTAAAAAATTTTTTGTGGTAGCCCTTATTATCATCGCAATTGCTCTTTGAACTTATGCAGCATCATCACATTTTTATAAATCACATGTTATAAATAATAAATATTTTATACAACTTTGTGTCTATTAATATATTAAAAATCGTTTTAATAAATGTAGTCATTAAATTTTAATATAAAATATTGACTGTTAACAAAATTGAATAAAATATAAATGAGTGCCCAAGATAATACCACCTTCTTCTCTAATATACACAACAGACAGAGCTAAAAAATAATCTTTTTTTTACATATATAGAATGTCTTGGGAATTCAAAGACTGGATATATAATTACGGTATAATGGAAGCCAATGCGTCCACTTGGAATAAATTAATGGATACGTATCTCACCAATCAAGATCGAGATATATTAGACTACTTGATTTCGTCTGAAGATCCTGATATTCTGATCAATTTTATAAATACAAGTATTTCAAATGATTCAATAGAAACTGCTGAATACGATTACATTATTTTAAATATTGTTAACAAACATTTAGATAAAAATGCAGTATTTGACTATATATTTGCAAATTATGAAAAAATAATGAATAGGTAATTACACCTTTTGCAAATTATAAAACTTATATCTTTTACTTAATAATTATAAATTTTTTAATTTATTTTACAGAAAAGAAGTAACTTACAACAGAGTAAACATATTATACAATATTATTACTAACGTATTTTCCCATGAACAACTTGATAAGGTAAATTTTTATCTTGTATCTTTATTTATTTATAATTAAATTTATTTATATATTTCTATTCTATCATCGGCAATTATAAGGCTAAATTTTGATATTATTATATATATTATACATATGTATGCATATATAATAGGATAAGATAATTTAAAAAATATAAAAAATATATATTTGCTTGTTAAAAAAAATATTAAATTTTTTAACAGTTTATACTAAGACAACAAACAAAAGAGTACACTTTATTAATTTTTTAATAAATTCTACATTAAATTATTATTAGATAAATTTTATATGAAATACAGAAATCTTTTAATGTCATAAATTTAAATTTAAATAATTATAAAGTAAGAATTTTATATTGCATTATTATTTGTTATACGATTTTATTAAACTTTTTCCAAGAAAAATAAACTTTAATATAATTACTTTCAATTTAGCTTAAAAATTATGTACAAAATTATTTTACATTAGATTTTTATCATACGTAACTACATTAAATTACTAATAATTTATTATTTAGATAAGCGACTTCATGAAAAGTAATTCCGGAGAGAAAACATCCGAAGAATATGAAGGTTATCAAAGAAGATTAAAAATACGAAAAATTAATCTGGCGAAAATAATTAGTAAAACTAACAAGTTGTTGCCACTCATAACAAAAGAAGATAAAATTGTAAAACAATCATAATAAGTTAAAAGGATATAAAATATTTTTATAACATGCATATGTGCATGTTCATACATATACTGTACTTTTAATAATACTTTTATAAAGTACTGAAAATCGTCAGAAAGTTTCTTCCTTTTTTAATTTACAAGTTGTACAATCAAACCTCGATAACTCGAAAACATCTATAAGACAAAAATTTTTATTTATTTTTTTTCTCTTCGTTGCAGAAAATCTCTATAAAGCAAAATAAATTCTATTTTAACTTGAATTATTTGTCAGATATTTAGAAGTGTTATTTTACCTTTGTAACTCTCGAATTTAAAGTAGTAAACTTCTATAACTCGAAGAAAAACTTTGATAAGTCAAAACCTTTGTAACTTGAAGATTTAACTCTTTCCTTGAAATACCTGTTATCGAGGTTTGACTGTATTATTTTATATTATACAATATTTTATATGCGCACATATACACACTCACACATATGTACTTATATATAAAAGTAGTATACATAAATAAATTTTATAATGTTATTTTTATTATTTAAATAAGTTGTATTTTATATTTTAACGTTGTAAAATTACAATGTAAATAAAATTGGTGTACAGTAAAATAAATTTTATCTTATATGTATATTATATCTAAAATTCGATTTTTACATTATTATATTTCCAATATATGTACATATATTTTATATTATACAAAATTATGTATCAATAATTACTTATTTCTTTATTTTTAATTAACTTCACAATTTTATCAATTATTTAATGATTTTTAGTTATTTGTTAAAATTATTTAACAAATATTATTTTCTGTGTACCTATCTATATTCTTAAAAATGTATTCTTATAATGTTTGTACTAAATTTAAATATTGTTGAATAATGATTATTATTATATTCATGTTAATAATACAAAATACAAAATATTTAAATACCTATATAAGTATTGCATTACCTCTATTTGATAAAATTGCTTGTCTTGTTTTGCTTCCTTGAAAAGATCATTCTTTATTAGCATCAAATGCTTCAATTGTGGCGCAATTGTAGCATAGAAGTTTATAAATAGGAAATAATAGGTGTTTCAACTAGTTGAATCTTTACTATCGTCATGGGATCTTATAACGGCTCAATGTAAGTACGCAAAAAAGATTTAACATTAAATATTTCTTAACGCAAATTAATTATCTCTTACACAAGAAAAAAAACAAATGCTATTATAATATTAAGAATTTTGCTGTTTTACTGTATGTAGAATTTATCTTATCTACTTTCTCTAATTCTCTAAAGTACTAAATTAAAAATTTTTTTACTTTATAATTTTAATCGAATACCTTCTTTAATGAGAACGTTGTTTTTTTTATCACTTTTAAATCCTTTCATTTAGAAATAATTTTTTATAACTAAACAAATAATAATTTAATAAATTTTTTTAATTATTTGTAAAAAATGTTAACAAAACAGCAATCTAAATTAGCATACTTTTGCTATTCATAAACTATATAAGTTGCGTATTTATTAATTTATCTGACTTGCTGATTTACTATGAAAATAAATTAAACATTTAATCAATTGTTTTTATTCTGCGAATTACTATTCCTACGTGGAAGTTATGTAAAGTTAAATTCAACCTTGAACGTGATGCCCACCGCTTTTGCTTAATATGCCTGATCAGCTTAATTAACACTACGGTCACGTTGCTGTTTTGACGCGGAGACGCATTTCCACTTTACATTTGTTATACTTTGCGGTATTACATTCACGCTTCTCTGATAATGCGAGACTACGTTTCTGTGAACACGAGGTACGCACGCGCAAAGTTCTATTAAAATAATAAACATTAAATTACAATAAACTGTTATCTATAATTATTACGTTTTTAAAAAGTAATGTGTAAAATAACTTAAAAAAAACAAATCTATTAAATTATAATGTATTATTTTAGATAAAAAACTTAAATTAATTACTATTAGTTACTGATATATTTAAATCAAGAATATGATACCCGATTGCAATTATAACAGTAGTACATACTGAGTAAATTTATAATGACGATATGTTATTTTTATGTTCGGATTTTCAGTAAAAGAAATTTTCTAATAATGTCTACGAAAAGTTTAAATTAATTATTTTATTCTTTCAGAATGCTGACGTGCAAAATTATTTTCATCTACGTCTTTGCACTCATTGCAACAGACGCCGCTGCCATTCAAGATTCATGTTCGAACGAAAAGGAGATAAATTATCGGCTACCTAATCATATAAAACCATTACACTATGATCTTGAGTTAAACCCACATCTCACACCTGACAACTTTACGTTTGATGGTGAAGTACACATTCATATCGATATTCTGAACCAGACGAGTACTCTCACACTGCACATGAAGAAATTGATAATAGACGAAAGTGCGACTTTTTTGAGAACAAGTGATTCCGACTTTTATCTACTACGTACTACCTATTATGCTCCTATCACGCACGACAGTAACAATCTGACCGAAATGTTGATCCTTGATTTTGGAGAAGAACTGCCTGTTGGACGGTATATTTTATATCTAAAATTTACTGGTGTACTGTACGACAGATCATACGGATTCTACAGAAATTCTTATATAAACGACGAAGGAGATACGGAGTAAGTACGAAATCATTGTTTATGTTACCACACTCCAAACAGTTTAATTTTGAGTTATTAAAATGTTTTATTTCTGTCTTCGTTTTTTTAAATACTTAAAAATATTTTTATTTTAAATGATGATTGGTTTTAAAACGTTAAAACGTTTTTAATACTGAAGTTTCTTTAACAGCTTTAAAACATTTTAAACGTTTTGTTTTAAATCTAAACATCGTTTAAAACTAGAATATTTTTAAGTATTTAAAAACCGGGAATAGAAACAAAACACATACTTTAATATTTTAAAATTAAAGATTTTTTTTTAAATAATAATGGCGACTTGAATGAATAAATAAACGTTAGTCAGAACAATAAATAAGAATAACGAACAAAAACATTCATTGTCTTTGATAAGAAAAATTATAACTGAAATATTTTTTTTCAACAGATGGTTTGCAGGGACAAATTTCATGGCAACTTATGCACGTACGGCTTTTCCCTGCTGGGACGAACCGGCATTGAAGACTTCTTTTAAAATTGCCGTCAAACATCATCCCAATTACACGGCCATTTCGAACATGCCCGTTTCTAAGAAGTCGGAAATCGACGAGAGGGACGGAAAGATATGGACACGTTTTGAAGAATCGCCCATCATATCAACGTACATAGTCAGCTTCCTAATCTTCGATCTTCGTAATATAAGGAATTCCGATGGAACCATCAACGTCTGGAGCAGAGGCAACGTAATTTCCTCGATGAGTTTCGCCCACGAAGTTGCCCAGAAGGCAGCGATCGAATTGAAACGATACACCAATAGTTCCGTTCGGCTGGCCAAAATCGATCACGTTGCGCTTCCTGACAGATATGTTATTGGATACAATAAGGGCATGGAAAGTTGGGGGCTTATCACTTACAGGTAATGTCATGATACGTGTGTAGAAATGCAATAACACGTGCACAGAAGAATGAAGCATTGCAATACATCAAATATCGGTGACGTGATATTTTGTAAGTGTTTTCGACGAATTGAAAAATCCATTTGTATATGGAATTGTATTATATTAATTTTATGTAGTCAAAAACTTTTATCTCAATATCTATAAAGAAATGTAGGATATCTCGTGCGCCGCGATAATTGTCTATTATTTTGCACGAGTTTTAACTGCAGGTAAAGTATTTGTAAAATTTTTTGTTTTTGATTACGTTATGCGTTTTTATTTATTCTTACATTTAACAAATGAAAAAAATATTTTAAAGGGTTATAGGACTCCAGTGAATCAAGAATTGGTATATTTTTTAGAATCACATAAAACTTTTGTTTAAAGAGATAGATATTTACATTCTATATAATGTTTCTGTTTTAAAAATATACATATACATATTTATTTAAAAAAGTAAGGTGCAAAATTATATTGGAAAAGTAAGATGCAAAATTATATTATTTAACTTTAATTACATTTTTAATTCTCGTTAAAAACAATTTTTTTTTAATTTTTTCCGTGACCTAAAAATGACGATAAAAGTAAAAAAATTGTTTTTTAGATAATTTATTAAGATTAAATTATGGTTATTCTGCAGGTGCGCACATTTATTTAGACTGCTATTAATTCTCATTTATTTTTATATTTATTCTATTTTTGCATCTTACTTTTTGAAATAAACATACATATTTTTAAATCAAAAACGTATTATTTATTTATTTCTTAAATCTTAAAATAATAATTTTATATGGTATTAAAAAATATCTTGTTTCTCAAATTTTATTTTTATAACCCCTTAAATCAATAAATAATATACATTAGAATAATTTGTCATAACATCTAGAATATTTATAAAATATGATTTCTATATATACATTTTGTGTGTATAGAAATCTTATTTTATAAATATTCTAGATGTTATGAAAATGATATGATTATTATTTATAGGGAAGCCACAATACTGTACAATAAAGATAGTCCAATCGACACATTGCATAAAATTGCAGAGAATATCATTCATCAATCAAGTCATCAATGGTTGGGTAATGTTGTTAGTCCTTCTTGGTGGACTGATATATGGCTGAACGGAGGACTCGCTGAATATTTTAAATACTACATTATTGATAAGGTAGAAATTTGATAACAAAACTCACAAATAGATTTTATTTTATATTGTAATTTAATTAATATTATTTTAAAGATTATAGAAGACTACGATTTATTATTTTAAAGACAAACATATCTATGTTATATATAATAATAAAATATCTATTTTTGTAAAATAATACATTTAAATATATAGATAGATATTTTAAATAAATTTTCTTACATTTAGATATATAAAGATTGGCAAGTCACAAACTTTTTAGTTATGAAAACGCTAAATTCAATTCTTTATATGGACAGTTTTGAACATACGCAACCTCTTAATCTGGAGCCTAATACTATTAGAGAAATGAATTTAAAACCTTCACAAGGTGATCAAAAAGGTAATATATTTCTCTACTTTAACAAGGCTTACTTTAAATCAAAGGTTATAAAAAAATTGCAGATCCTTCCTTTAAAAATATGATTATTATTTCAGCTTTTCTGCTTTTACGGATGCTATCACATTGCCTCTCCGATGATGTGTTTCACGTAGGCCTTATTAGATATCTTGATAAACAGTTAGTACATTATAATTTTATATAAAAATAAATTTATAAAAAAATATTCTCAATTAAACTATTAAATTATCGACTATTATTTTAGTTTGAATAAAAGCCATTACAATACGACATAATTAATAATTATCTAACTAATTATAACAAACGTAATAAAAATTTAAAACTTGGCAAATTGAATAATAAAAAATTATTTTGCTAAGTGTCATTATGTAAAATGCAAAAATGTTAAAATGTAATATGTGTGTCTATTGTAATTTCTTGAGCAGTAAATGCATTTCATAAAATTATCATGAAAATAATAGATAGCGCTGTAATAAGTAGATAATTCTGTAAATTCAACATTTATATATAAAATAAATTATTAGCAAGTACGGCGTAGCCAAGCCTGAAGATTTATGGGACATTTTGCAAGATGCATTTGATGAATCGGCGGTGCCTCAGAACAAATTCAAAGTTCAAGAAGTAATAGACACCTGGATAGGACAAAAAGGATACCCTCTTGTTTCAGTAATCAAAGATCAACACACTGGAAAAACAAAAATTACCCAAGAATATTTTCAACCGTACAAAAAAATGAGTTTACGTAAGAATGCCAATAGCACTGCGAATTCAAGATGGTGGGTTCCAATAAATTTTGCAACTAGCACCAATCCGGATTTCTCGTCAACTTTAGCTACGCACTGGTTGTCACCAAAAACTGAAGAGCTTGTAATTGATGGTATTGCCCCACAAGATTGGATCATTGTAAACATTCAACAAACTGGTAAGATTTATATATTACGTCTTTATAAATCCAGTTTTTATAAACCGTTATAATTTTTGTATATATCTTAATTACATAACAGAAATAATTAATCAGTTATTTAAACGTTTAGTATTTGATAAAATTATATGTAAATTTAAATTATATTATATAATATTATATTGCAGGTTTTTATCGTGTAAATTACGATACAACGAACTGGTTGAAAATTGCAGACTATCTGGATTCTGAGAATTACACAAAAATACATGTATTAAATCGCGCAAGGATAATTAATGATGCAATTCATCTCGTATTTACGAATAAATTAGAACCTAGAATTCTCATGGAAGTCACAAAATATCTGCAACGTGAAACGGATTATGTAGTGTGGTACTCATTATTTAAAATTTTAAGAGATGCAATCTCGTTTTTTGATTATAGTGGAGGAGGTGAATTGTTTAAGGTAAGTTATGATTTTTTATATCATAAATTATTTACATTTCTTTGGAAAAAAACAAAAAAATGTTCTAGATAACGATTACATAGAAAATTAAGAATAAGACCAATCTTAATTTAAAAAAAAAGAACATTTTTAGTATATACAATATCTTTATTTCTTTGTATAGTAATTAGTTTCTATAAATTACTCCATATTAAATTTATAGTATCAATATATGAAACTGATAAAATTTATATAATTATAGTCATATATAAATGAGTTGATGACCGCTGTAGTAATGACACACCTGCAAGATTGTATGCAGAATCCGAATGACAATTATTTCAAAAATTTAACAAGATATGCAATTTCTGATGATGCATGCGCCTTAGATTTTTCTTTTTGCTTATGGAAAGCACGTATACAATTACGTGATTATTTAAAAAATTCAGCGGTACTTGCAAAGAGGTAAATATAAAATATTCTATATTGAAAAGGAGAAAAATAAATAATAAATATATATTAAAATAATTTTCTATGAGGAAATTATATTTATTTTCTATTAAATATTTATTTACTAAAAATAAATAACACTGAGAATATATTTCTTTTATACAATATTTCTAAAAATTTTGCTTTAGAACTTCATTCCAAAGGAAAAGATGGATATTCTGTAATGGCGTTAAAGAAGCAGAAGAAAATATTTGGAACGAACTACTGTATATGTATACGAACAAGTCCGAACCAACTTTATACTGTCTTGGACATTCCAAGAATCAGAGTATTATTGCGAAATTTTTAAACATGACTATATCGGAACATTCACCATTCGCAAAAAATGATATTTATCGTGTTATTTATTCCGTATTAAATGGAGGTTTTCCAAATATCGACGTGGTGATAAATTTTGTTATATCACACTGGGATAAGCTTACAACTGTGTAATGCTTTTATATCTAATGTTTCAATAACTCTTTTGATCATAGAATTGTGTAATTAACGTAAGAATTTTTCTTACAGCGTTGAAGACCCGATGTATTTGATACATGATGTTAGTTGGAGCGTTGTATCTAGGAAACAAATCCAAAAGGTATTGTTACATTAGTATTAAGTACATAGGTACTCAATATGGTTTAATTACATATTTTCCTCTTTTCCATAACACTTAGAAACATTAAATAAGCATATTGAGTGCTAGGCTATATAGTATAGTTACTTTACATTTTTTTATGTTTGAATCCTATGTATAGAATAATGCTCTATATACCAAAATAGTACACTCAAAATACCTTATTTCAGATAAAAGAATTTCTAGGTAAGCTTGGAATGGAAGTACCACAAATTATAAAACTTCGAGAGCAAAATATAGAGTTGGCGGAGATAATTGTAAACAAAATTCGTGTGTGGTTAGTAAACAAAAGTTTAAATATTACAATAAATTGATATCTTTATTAACATGTTTATTCGATAACTTTACTAATAACATTTTAAATCAGTTCAACAAGATTTGTTATAACTATTATCATTATTGGGCTGACATAACTTAAAATTATGTACATGTAAATGTATCTCATTGTTAGATAAGATAAAGATTTAATTTTAAATATCTAGATAAAGGATAAAATTATATATGGTTTGATTTAGATGGTTTTAAAATAATATCATTATTAAGTAAAACCACTTAGAATATGAAAACAGTAATTCATATTTTTATTTCTCTAAATCTTTATTTCTTAGAAACAAAAGTTTTTCAAATAATATAATTTAACAAAAAGTATTTTTTTTTAATTGAATCAATATGTATAAATAAAAATCAAAGTTAAAAATAAAAGGAATATTAATTCAGTCATAATATGTATAATGATTGACAAACTTTTCCGTAAAAGTTTTCAAATTTATAGTTTAAGAGCAATTTTTACATAGCACTACCTTGACTTGTGCAATCTGATCTACGAAATACACTGTCAGTATTAAAAATCTATGATTTATTGTAGATTTTTCAGTATTGGCAGCGAATTTTGGGACGTAACTTTATTGTCATTACTTTGAAAAATGTTCATGTTAGAATAAATGGCAACTTGGAAGTTGAGGTTAAGGATAATATGTCATTTTCATTATTGTTCTCATTACTTTAGATAATTTGAAAAGGATAATATCTTTTTTTAAAGAAAGATAATATACATTATAATAATCTAGATAAAAATAAGATAGCTATATCTTTATCTAGATGATCATAATTTTCTATAGATAATGGCAAATATTGATTATTATTAATAATATTATGTAAATAAAATTGTGTAGTACAAGAGAAATAATTAAATATATGAATACATTTAAATGTATGCATATAAATTAAAACAGATTGATTAATAATTTTAAAAAATTATTGTTAATTAGTTTATTTAACATAACATTGATATCACGTCACATATATGTATATCACAAATAGATTATGTGTATGCAAGCTTTATATAAAAAATATATATCAAAATATATGGAATTGTGTGCAAATCTTGTATTTATTTTCATAAAACAAGTCAATACAACTTATTCAGAAATCTGTGCAGTATTTCACTTATTTAATTTTGGTATAAATGTAAATCATAAATAAATTTTATTTGTTTAATATATAAAAATAATATCTAAAAAAAAACTTTTTATATAATTATATATAAATAAAAAATGCATATTTATGTATAATTCTTTTAAAATATGTATAATGATATATATTTCAATATATATGGATATATTTTATATACAATTATCTATAATTATATATAAATGTATAAAAAATTAAATAATAATTAAATATAAAAATTTTTTTCTGGGTATTGTTCTATAGCTAATTATTTAAAGAAATAAATTTTAAAAACTTTATTTACTTATTAGATTCTTTTATCTCGTATTGGATTTATATATTCTTTAACAAACACTTTATCACATTGCAAGAAAAGTCGCAATTAAGTTTATACTTTAATTACATTTGTTTATCATTATTGGAGAAGATATCACTTTATCATAGTACATGCAATGATATAATAGTTATTATTTACACTTAGAGGTTATCACAGCAAGCATATAACTTGCGTCAAAAGTGAACGAAAAATTACTGTCATTCTCGCGACGTTATATAAGCGCGTCATGTATGTACAAAAGTAGATAGATCACAAATAAAAAAAAATATTAATTATAAAAAATAATAGGACTTGTTAATAATAAAAATCAATTTTTTTATGAATACAAGTGTATAAAATTATCACAGTTATAAATGCAAATTGATAACATTTATGAAAGTCTGTAGAAACATTGATACAATAATCATTTAATAACATTATTTTAAAGTAAAAATATTTGTTAATAATTTAACATATTTTTAAAGCAGAAATGTTTTGTTTATTTAAAAATGTAAATTTCTTAAAAACTAAAAATTTAGAATTATTTATAATATTTTATTTTAAATTGTAATAATAGACTATTTAACTTAACATAACATAATATAATATAATATAAAACGAATATTTAATGTTATATATCAGGGCATAAATCAGATCATATACATTAAATAAAAAAAATTAGTAATGTTATAAATTTTTATATGTGTATAGAATAATGTACATGTATGCAAAAAGATATTTAATTTATTATATTAATATTAAAACTTTTTTACAAAATATTAGATTATTAAAATCATTTTTTACTTTTTTAAATTATTACATTTTTTGCATTATTTTAATTATTTTAAATAATTAATATTTAATTGCTGTTAAGTAGGGTCACTAAGATCTCCTTCTTTTACCTTACATATATTTGTTTTCTTTATTTTCTTGAAAAAGATGTTTTTTTAAAAGACACATTTAAGTAAAGCAGCGAATTTGATGACCTATGAGGAAAGAGTAGACACGGTCAAGCGATAATATCTCTTTTAAAACGTTTTTTATATCTAAGCGTAAACAAGACATGAACAAGGCAAATGGAACGTTTTAAATACACGAGCAGCAGATCGTTTTGCCAATCTTATAGAGTCAGTCTTAGATAATAAGTCATTATAATCGCTGCATAAGTAACTACATAATGGTATTCGTCAAAAGTCTGTTAGGAATAGTCTTATTACTTGTCACCAGCCAAGCCGTCCCTCTTCAGGAGAAAATAGTGAATAATAAAATATTGGAAGATTTCAAAGAGAATCAATTTCTTCTACAGCAGAATGTTGTGCCTATTCATTACAATGTAAAACTAATACCTCATATTGAGAATAATTTTACTACTAATGGTGAAACAAACATCGATGTTGAAGTGCGCGAATCGACAAGTGCCATCACGTTACACATTGTAGAACTCATAATAGACGAATCGCTGACAAAAATAACTCGCAAAGATGTAGATAACGTGAATTCTGAATCAGAATATGTCCCAAAGCAGCATGAATATAACTCTCTAACCCAAATTTTGACGCTACGATTTGAGGACTTACTAGATCCTGGAATCTATACGCTGCATTTTATTTTCACGGGCATGATACGTTCGGATGTTGAATTACGCGGATTATATAGAAGTTTTTATATTAACGACAAAGGAAACAAGATGTAAGTAATTATTTAAAAAATTAATTCAAATTACTAATAACATAATACTAATAACTAAATACGAAGATAACCTAAATACGATGCAAATAACATCCGCATCTTATGTTTAAACATGAAGTAAATTATAATAATTTTGTAGATGGTTAGCGGTAACACATTTTCAACCAACCTTTGCGCGACAAGCCTTTCCGTGTTGGGATGAGCCTGCCATAAAAGCGACCTTCAAATTTTCCATCAAGCATTATCCTAATTATACAGCGTTATCGAACATGCCGTCCGTGCGATCAGAAATCGACGAAGTTGACAGAAAATTATGGACATACTTCGAGACAACTCCTATTATATCTACCAATTTATTAGGATTTGTGATTGCTGATTATGATCATATCTCAAATTCTAACGGTAATGTTAAAATATGGGGTCCAAAACATCTTCTTTCTCATGCCGCACATTCTCTTAATATTGCCAACAAAGCAATGCAGGAACTCGAACAATTCACCAATAGCACCGTTCCTGTACCGAAAATGGATCATGTTGCCATTCCACATTACAACAGTAGAGCCACTGAAAACTGGGGTATGATCATTTATAGGTGAGTATATAAATATATCATTAAGCAAAATTCTTAAGAAGTTATTCTGGTCTAGAGCTCTGAAAAATATGCATTAATCTAATTTTTTAATTTTAATTTTTTAACAAAAAAACTTTAACAAATAGATTATTGAAACTGAGCATATGTAAGGGAAAGGGGGGATAAGAAGACGATGTTAAAATATGTCGATTTTTCTTTATTTCAATGGTAATGTATAAAGAATAATCTATCTATTTTTGGATTCACTAAAGCTCTATTCATCGTCTGTAAACATTGAAAGCTGTTAAATAAATTAGAACTTTTTAAAATTTAGATTTTTTTCATATAATGACATGTCAATTTTGTCATGTTGTTCCCATATGCTAATAAGTTAGACTTATAGTGAGGTAACTACCAGGATAAAGGAGAAGGGGAAAAGATGCTGTGGCTCTCGACCCAAGGGTCGTTCAGGTCTTTGAAATTTAATTTTATTTTTAACTATATTATTTAATAGAATTTACCTTGATATTCTACAAGTCGTTTCTAGTCATATATTTTTTTATATCAAAATATATACTAAAAGTAAATTATTAAAAATGATTATTTTAGAAACTTTGTGATTTACTCCAAAACTTAACATGATATGAAATTTTTGCGGTCAGCGCTAAAAAATAAATTACTATAAATGACTTGATAAAACTTTAGGCAACAAAGATATTCTGTTATTGTAGCAAGCTAAGATTTGACGATTGGATGTTTGTGCACGATCTCCTGTCTCACGCGGAGAACCGCTGTGTGCGAATTGTGTGCAATATAGGCCACGTTACGTTTGACGCATGATGTGCATGATGTATCATTTCATCCTTGTTTGACATTCAAGGAATTACAAGGATAAAATAATACATCATGCGCATTATTTGTAAAACGGAAGCCATAGTGTACAGGTATATCTCTCATTAAATTTTTAATTTATGATATTTAAACCGCCTAAGCCTAATCAAATTATTAAGAAAAATGTATTGCCTACTCTGCAATGATAGGTCATGTCTTCGGGTCCAAATTTTAAAGTTACGTTACTGGGCATGCAAATAGAACGTTTCAAATATTATACGTAACAAGCAGGCGTTTCGTCAGTCTTATAGAGTCAGTCTTATAAGTTCTTATAACCGCTGCATAAATAACAACGTAATGGCGATTGTCAAAAGCCTGTTGGCAGCAGTCGTATTATTTCTCACCATCCAAAGCGTTCTTCTTCAAGTTTATAATGAAACAGTAAATAGTCAAGTAGTAAAAGATTTTAACGAGAATCAATTTCGTCTACGGCACAATGTTGTGCCTATCCATTACGACATAAAACTAATACCTCATATTGTGGAAAATAATTTTACTACTAATTGCGAAACGGACATCGATATCAAAGTGCGCGAATCGACGAATGCCATCGAACTGCACGTTGTAAACCTCACAATAGACGAATCGCTGACGAAGCTAACTCGCAAATGCGTAGATGTAAATTATGAATTGGAGTATGTTCCAAAGCAGCATGAATATAACTCTCTAACACAAATTTTGACGCTACAATTTGAGGAATTATTAAATCCTGGAATCTATACGCTGCATTTCACTTTCATGGGCGTGATATATTCATACCATGATGTTGGGCATAAGGTCCGACGCGGATTGTATAGAAGATCTTACTATAACGACAAAGGAAACAAGATGTAAGTAATTATTTTAAAGATTGATTAAAATTATTAATAATAATTTTGTGCTAATGTAGATAAGATAAATATGAAGCAAATAAGTGCAAATAGAGAACATTCATTAATCGACATTATAGGACACAAGTAGTAATTGTAGCGCAAAAGTTGTGCGTCTGCTGCCTATGTTGAAGATTTGAGTTTAAATCCGACCGATCAGACACATCTGATTTTATTCGATCGTTCTCGAAAGGCAATCGCAAATTACCGACAATATCTTGCTATGAGAACCTCTTTAAATTAGGTCGTTTGGAAGAGGCGTTGAATTGTAGACCTCATTTCTCTAAATTTGTGTGAATTGTAAAAGAACGTATATCAAAAGTAGGCTATGAAATTACTAATAAGAGATTAACAACTCAGAAGAAGTTTCTATGACAAAGAAAATATATTTGTTTCTCATTTATTAATTTTGTTATTTTTAATAAATATTTATATTTATAAATTTAACACAGTAACTGTGATATTAACATATATTAAAGGCATGAAAAATTAAAATTTGTACAAGTAAAAACATTAAACAAAAGGATGTTAATATTGAAAATTTTCCTTTACATAATAACTCATGTGTCAGTTCAAAAAAATCTCATATTCAAAAAGTAAGGAAGCAAATAATAAATTTATAGATGGTTAGCGGTAACACATTTTCAAACAGTCTATGCACGGCAAGTATTTCCGTGTTGGGATGAACCTGCCATAAAAGCGACCTTCAAATTTTCCATCAAGCACTATCCTAATTATACAGCGTTATCGAATATGCCATCCATGCGATCGGAAATTGACGAAGTTGATGGAAAATTATGGACATACTTCGAGACCACTCCTATTATGTCTACCTATTTATTAGGATTCCTGATCGCTGCAGATTATAATTATGTCTCAAATTTGGACAGTAATATTAAAATATGGGGCCCAAAGCACCTTCTTTCTCGTGCCGCATATTCTCTTGACATTGCCGAGAAAGCAACGCAGGAACTCGAAAAATTCACCAATAGTACAGTTCCTGTATCGAAAATGGATCATGTTGCTATTCCACGTTACGACAGTAGAGCCACTGAAAACTGGGGTCTAATCGTTTATAAGTGAGTGTAAATCTTTCACTAAGGAAAATTTCTATAAAGTTATTCTGCTCTAGAACACTTAATAATATGCATTTTTCTAACTTTTTTAAAACTTTATTTGTTAACAGAAGAGTTATAACAGGTAAGGTGTTGGAACTGAGCATATGTAGGAGAAAGGGAGGATAAAAGACGGTGTTAAAATGTGTCAATTTTTCCTCATTTCTATAGTAACGTAAAAAGAATAAATATCTTTTTTTTTAGATTCACTAAACATGTATCATCTCTAAAAATTAAAAGCTGTTAAATAAATTAGAACCTTTAAAAATTTAGATTTTTTAATAACATATCAATTTTGTTATATTGCTTTCATATTTATAAGATGACTTTTATTAGTGAAAAATATAACAGTCAAGTTAAAAATGTACTTATATGTACTTATGTAAGTAGAAATAAAAAATTTTTTATAATTTTTTAGGGAGGAAAGGGTTTCCATTGGCACCATTTCACATTAAACTCTTAATCTGTTAATTGTTTTAATTTTTTTCAGTTCTTTGTTAACTATTATAAAAATGGCAAAATGTGTATGCGTGGATCTTTCTGTTCAATTTAATCCATTCTGTCAATAATTATCAAACACTCTCTACATAAGCCCGTTTGTGCTCACGCCTGCACGCATGCACACACAATACCGCAGGTATTCTAATAAAGAAGTTAAGAATCAAGTTAAGTATTTAGAAAACACGACTTTAGAGTAACCAACTGCATACAAGAGCGTTTATGCGCTATATGGAGAAATAGCCAGAAGTAACTTCTTTCGTATTTCGTACATGATAAATATTCTGTTAGGATAATATTACTCTGGTTTCTATAATGGAATGATTATCTATAACATAATAAGAAAATATTGTTGAATATTGGTACCTATATAAATAAATCTACATAAAGGGTACATAAATATCCTATATAAATGAATAATAAAACTATAAAGTCTATTGTTTCCTAAGTTTGAACAAAGACATTTTCTATATTCTATTACGTTTCCTGCATTCGCGTAGTTATCATATCGCGATAAAGATAAGAATGATATCTATGTTTTTTTTTTCAAAATTCTATCGTACTTTTATTACGCTAAGGAAAAAATGCTGTTGAATCAACAACGCATATCTAATCTATCTTGGAAATATTTTGTTAATAACAGTATTAATGATGTAACAAATATTATAACGGAAGCATGCTCTCCATTATTTGGAGTAATTTAATTAAATTTACACGGAAGAATATATTTAGACAGCAAACTGAACTGAAGGGGAATATAGGACAAAAGGTAGTGAGATAATAAGAAGACGTTTGTGACCGTAGCTACACTAGAAATTGTATTTTATTTAATCATAATTAGTAATGTTCATTAATAATACTTTAGCATCAAAAAACCACATCCCTACAAATAAACAACAAATTGTTCTAAATTTCCAAATGTTTTATGCCACATTTTGCTTCTTGACATTATAACTTGGTTTTTTTTCGAATTTCTATTTAATGTTTTACAGACACATTATTAAAACTCTAAATTTAAAAAAATGTAAAAGAAATTGAAAATTTCAAAGTTCTAGACCAGAAAGAATATTAATTAAAAAAGTACAACAAAGTATTTTGTATAATTAGAGCGTAGGAACTTTTTCTAATTCCTTATTATAAGCAGTGATTTACATGTCATAAAATATTTCATGAAAATTATTTTACTATTACATAATATAACAATTACATCGTATAACATCTCTTTTAATACATTATCTATTTGTATGTGAACATTTTCAGACAAGATATACTTCTTGGAGACAAGAGCTTGTATTCAGTTGGTAACAAATGGGACATCATGACAATCACTCACGAATTAGCGCACCAATGGTTCGGAAATTTAGTTAGTTCAATTTGGTGGAAATATCTTTGGTTGAGCGAAGGCATCTCGACATATTTAAAATACTATATTACTGACAAGGTATCAAGAATATATAATCAAAATATATCAAACACATTTGTCTTTTTTATATGAGCTCGGTTTTCTCAGTTTCTCAAAGAAAAACGATTGATGGATTATATTGTAGTGGTTGATGAACAACAAATGCTGTATACAGATTCAGTTTTATCTACTCCAATTCATATAAATATAACTGGTCATCTAGATGTTTTTAATGCATATTCTGACAGAACCTACAGAAAATGTAAGAAATTCTTATATATTAATTTATACATAAATAATTATTATATTATTTATTAACTTAAGCATAACGACAGATATATCAAATTGTTTTAATAATTTTTTATCAAACTAAAGAACTTAATGTATGACTATTTTTTGAGTGTTATTTTCACTGATGATTTAAAAAAGTACATATCTATTAACACTATCACACAAACTGTTATGTTAGTTTAATTTTAATATGTACACACGTGTATATAATTATTAGTGCTTGTCGTAAATAATTATTTAAATATTCAAAATAAAAATATAACAATACTCATAACAAAGTTTTAGAAATGTAAATCAATATAAACATTATTTTACTTTACACTATTTATTGTATGTTTTTATCAATTTGTATGTATTATTTTTTTAAAATAATATTTTATATTCTACTTCTCATTTTTTAGCTGCTTTTCTCCTACGGATGATATCGCATTTCTTGAGGGAAGATGTGTTTCGAAATGGCTTAATAAAATACCTTCAAGCACAGTCAGTACAACAAATTTTTAAAACTCTTATTATTTTTACGTGCTAAAAAAATGCACAATAAAATAAAGTTGATAAACTACCAACAATTTTACATATTATTGAATTCTAGTGAATACAGCAGTGCTACACCAGACGATTTATGGAAAGCATTACAAGAGGCTCTCGATGAATCAGATGTACCGCATAACGATTTTCAAGTAAAGGACGTAATGGACACTTGGTTTGAACAGGCGTGGTATCCTCTCGTTACAGTTCATCGAGATTATGCTACAGACGAAATTAAGCTGACGCAAGAAATATTTATAAACCCTAAAAACAATTTTAACTATAGAGGAAACAAGGAGGAGGCATGGTGGATACCTATAAATTTTGCAACGCAAAGCAACTTAGACTTCTCGTCTACGTTAGCCACCCATTGGCTGAAACCGCATGACAAGGATATAACAATCGAAGGAGTAAACATTAACGACTGGATTATTGTAAATAAACACCTGACAGGTAAATGTATTTTAATCTGTATATTTAAAAAATTTTAAACTATTCTTTTAATTGCTACTACATTTCTAAAAATTTAATAGTGATTAATAGAGGTATCAGTCAGTATAAAATATTGAGTGGATTATTTAATTAATCTATCATTTACATGTTCTTACTCCTAACGAAAAGGATTTTATCGAGTAAATTACGATATAACCAATTGGAGAAAAATCGCTGCTTTTCTTAATTCTGACAACTACGACAAGATCCCAGTTCTGAATCGTGTACAAATTCTTGACGACGCTTACAATATGATAGAAACTGAACGGCTTGACACAACTATATATGTTGAAATTATAAATTATTTGTCACGCGAAACTGACCCTGCACCATGGTTGAGAGCTCTTAATAACGTTAAAAAATTAAAGGATTACTTACGATTACCCAAAGGAGAAGAAATCCTTAAGGTAATATACGTATATCAAAGTCCACTACGACATCACAAAGCTAAGTTATGAGTTAATTTAAATTAATAAAATTAATAAAAGGAAAGAAAACATTTAATTTCATGAAATGTATTGTTTTATGTACATCAAGCTTCTACCATTTAAAATAATTATTAAGCAGTTATTAGGAAAATAATAAGTTATTTCAAAACTTAACTTTAATATGCTAGTGTTAGCTTAATTATTATAAAGTATTTTTTTTTAGCCATATTTATCGAATTTGATGCGTCAACTATTTGAACTTATCGACTTTGAAGAGAATCCTGATGATGATTTTTTTATTCAAAATCTCAGAATGTATGTGTACGAATATGAATGTGTATATGGTCTTTCGGATTGTCAAGCTAAAATTACTCCTAAATTACTTGAATATGTGGAAGACCCAATCTCAAATAGGTAAGTTTTATTAAAACATATGTTTGAAAAGATTCCAATTATAAACTTCAAGAAATGTACAATGGCAATGACAATTTTTTTACAACTAATTTTAATATAAAAATTTATTCGCAAAATACAGCTGCTAAATTCTAAATTATTACTTTTAGTTACATTATCCATCAAACTTTTATTTAATTTTAAATGGCAGATAATGCTAATTTTATCGATGTAACATTTATGATATTTTGCATAATACGTTGTTAAGAGTCAACACTGTTTAATTATTAATACCGTTCAATTTTGAGTAGCTACTTTATTAAAGATATAAATTATGGTAATATGTTCGACAAATTAAAGGGATTTAATTAAATATTAATAATCTTTTTTTATATTAGCATTATATTTTATTACAGTAACGAAATTTGCCAAAATAATGAAATGATATAAAAATATATCTTAAAACATATACTTTTAACAAAATTTTATTTATTTATTTATTTTTTTTTTTCTTAGTATACCATTATTCCAGCGAGAAAAGCTATATTGCTTTGGTCTCATAAAAGCAAATGAATCTCTTTGGGATCAGTTCTTACAAACACATCAAAGAACATCGAAACCTCATAAACAATTTCTTGGTTGTTCAGAAAATTTGAACATTCTTGAAAAGCATTTAAATTCTTTTTCCGAAGATACAGAAAGATATGATAATCTCTTCAATAATATGTTCTCAATTTTTCCAACTACTGATGTAGCGATTAAATTTTTTATTAATAACCACGAGAAGTAAGTAAAATCATGTTGTATATATGTTGTATTATTATAAAGATTACATGGACTGTTCACTTTGAAAAATGTAATTGTATAATTTAATTATATATAAGGTGTTACAATAAATATGTTGCATATTTTTTTGAGAGCAGATTGTAATTGTCAAAACAAAAAAAGATTTAATGAACATAGATTCTAAAACAAATATGTAATGAGATATAGACTAGTCTTCATAGTAAGAGGTGTTCTAAGTATTTAAATATAAAAAAAACATGTTTTCATTTTTCTCCTCATTGTAAAATAATACGTTCTCATTAAATTATTTAATGTTTAAACAACTGTTTACTATAGAATAACAAAAATGTTCTATGTTCTCTGCTTACAAGACCTATTAATACATTGTAAATTACGTTTGTTGTAAATTCTCGATAAACTTCTATCTAATATAAGATCATTGATAAAATTCCATAAGTAACAAATTACTGTTGATAAAAATTGTGTCGCATTAATATTTACTAAATTAAATAAAAAAAAAATAAACTGGTATTCCATCACCTCCTTCTTTCATCTATTATTGTTATCTCAGACAACGTATAAGTCAACAAGGCATCTTAAAGACAATACTTTTAACAATATTTTGTAGACATGCGTTGTTATTTAGGGTCACATTTAATAATAACTAAAGCAAGTTTTAATATGTTTTACAGTATCCATGAATCACTAATTCTTAAGAGAATCATTTACAATAGTTTCAGGGAAGAGGAACTTGACAAGGTTATACACTATCATTATTTAACATTTTATTTCTCTATGATTTTTATCTGCAATTATGAAATATTTTGTTCCAGATAAAAGCATTTGCTGAACAACATGCAATCAATATACAAACGGATTTAAATTTCAGAAAAGCAACTTTAGACGAAATGAATAACAATTTGTCGAAATTTCTTAGCGCTTTAGAAAATGGACAGTTAATCAACATATTCAGCAATGATACATCATAATTAAATATACTTAAGTAAAAGTCTCAAAATTTAAACAATTAAAAATAAATGCAAAGGCTAATGAGAGTCAGCGCATAACAAAACATTATTTTTACAAACTTGTATTTAATAAACAAAAAATTTTTATGTATTTTTGATGTTTTGTTGTGCGCATTGTTAACCGCGTTGATTGTCATTAGTCTTTGCATTTATTTTTAATCATAATCAAATTTAATTCAAATTTAATAAAATAAATAAATATACAAATTGTAAATATTATATATGTATAAGAAGAAATAAAGTTATTCTAATACAACATTATATTCTATATATTCTATAGTTCTATTAATATTAAATTATGCTTTATAATTTATTTAATACAAATTTTAAATTTAAAAAAATTTTTAATGTTTGAATTTCTACGTCTTTATTATTATGTTATATATAATTTTAATGATAAAATTAAATTACCCAAAATTCTTAGATGTACTCTTAGATATAATTCTTTATGTCACAAAAAACAATTGTTTTAAGAAAATTGCATCTTACATGTATTTATAAAATATTAAGTTACTGAAAAAAAATTTTCTGTTTGGTGTTCAAAAGCCAGCACGCACTCATCACTCTCGTTTGTACTTTTAATCCTTTAAATCTTTTTTCGTATTATATTGTCCAAAGTATGAAAATTTAAGCAAAGAAGAATGCTATTTTTTGGTCGAGACAGATCTTAATACTAATAATATTTTTGTATTTAATAATACTTTTATATAAACTTTTACAATTTTAAGCCTATGTAAACTTTGTTGATTGCTTTTTAGTTCTATATTAACAATTTAATTGCACTTAATGCATATTTAATTTACTTTGATGAATGTAATGTAAAAAATCTGAAGACAAAATTATAATAACCAAAATATGTATGTATAAATATTTGGTATAGGAATGCCTGAAATAACCACCAATAATTCAACACGTCGCTGGTACACTGAAAAAAAGAGGTTGATAATAATAATCTGGCTTTTTGGTGAAATAGCTTAATTAAATGTTTGATTAATATATTTAAATATTTAGTAATATTGATTAATTGTGTTAATAGTAACCAAATATAATAGTAACTAATCAATTATTGAAAAGTTACTAAACGATTACTAAATAATACTGAGCATTTGGTTATATTAACTAAATGTTTAATTAAAACTTTTTCACCAAGGCTTAGTAACAATCATCTAAGTTTAATTATTATTACTTGACTGTTTTCTTAATTGTAGTTTTCTTTTTTTCAACAAATAGTAACAGTTGCAATACGTCAGGCTCGAATAACAAAGCATAACTAAATGACAACTGATAATACTATTTTATTATGACTGATCAAATGGCACATGCTTTTGTTTACATGGAACATAATAGAAATCACTACTTGATAGCTCAAGAATATTGAAATGTAAGAGGTATTGAACATTTCGATATCTTTGATCTTATTTTTCTATTCTTTATGTCTATTTAAATTATGCTTTGTTTAATTTATAATTTTTTTTATTAATAGTCCAGTGCTAGTTTCGTTAAATAAAACGCATATTCAGCGCATCTTGATGCGCTTAATCACAAATTATCGATAAGAAATAATCGGGATAAAAAATAAATCATAATAATTGACGATTTTGGAGCATGCTCGACAAGGAAAACGTGACGACCGACTAAGCGGAAGCCTACTCATAAAAAATCGCAGCGCGCGCAAGCGAGTCATCGTCTGGTATAAGAGGTAGCCATTGGATTTAAATTCGGTTCTAGAGTGTCACAAATTAATTGAATTGGTCCCATTAAATAATTCATTCTTTATTATTTCAAATTCTAAATTTTGGTTAATAACCATGGAAAAATGTGAAGGGTACATTATAGTGCGTGATACAATTATCGATATGTACAGTCGTGAGCTGTATGTACATAATCTAACGACGATCGCGCGCAAGATTTCATTTTTCCTTGTAACGCAAGACGCGATAACGACGTACAAACTAATTATACTTATACATATAAACTCTCCAAATTTGGGAAGAATCTGAATTTTTTATTCTCGATTCGTATTGTGTATTTCGTAAGTGAATATCGCGCAATTTTCACTTAAGGACTTAAAATACTATCAGCATTGAGTATATTCTAAGTCATTTTCCATTTAAGAACTAAGAATAATTTCGTTAACACTTATCGTGTAAATTCGAAGTCATTTTCCATTTAAGAAGTTAGAATAATTTTGTTAACACTTGTTAACACTTATCGAATAAATTCGAAATCATTTTCCATTTAAGAACTTAGAATAATTTCAATAAACCAATCATGTAGGTTTTATAGGTTATAACTTCTCATAATATAATAATTGAGACTTGACACACGGCTAATTTTCTAACAAGGGAACACAACCAAGCGTTCCAAATCGATTTTAATAAATTTTGGACATGTTAAAATGTAGACAAAAATAAGTGACACTTATTTTATTATACGTGCTGACAATGAGTCGCACGTTAAGAGGGTGAAAAACCACTTTAAAGAAATTTGATATTTTACTCTCGAAGCAAATATTGTCGAAATTATAAGAGATCAAAAATAGATCTCTATATCAAAAATATAATTAATGCAAAATGTTAAAAACGTCTATTTCAGAAACTTTGTGAGATATTTTCAAAAACCCAATATGGTATAAAATTTTTCCAATCGGCTCAAACAATAAATTATTAGAAATGACTGATAAAACGTTAGCTAAAAAAGATACTCTATTACTGTAGCAAGCTAAGATTTGACATTTGGATGTTCATGCACGATCTCGTGCCGCTTGAAGAACTGCAGTGTGCGAGTTGTATGCAATATAGAACACGTTACGTTTGACGCATGATGTGCAAAATGTATCATTTCGTCCTTGTTTGACATTCAAGAAACTACAAAGATAAAATAATACATCATGCCCATCATGTGTGAAACGGAAGCCATAATGTACAGGTACATCATTGGATTTTTTCTTTATGATATTTAAATCTTCTAAGTCTAATCAAATTATTAAGAAAAATATATTGTCTATTTTTTTCAGTGATAGGTCATGTCCTCGGGGCCAAATTTTAATGTTACGTTACTGGGTATACAAATGGAACGTTTCAAATATTATACGTAACATGCAGATTGTTTCATCAGTCTTATAGAGTCAGTCTTACAAGTTCTTATAACCACTGCATACTACGTGATGGCAATCATCAAAAGACTTTTGGCAGCAGTCATATTACTTCTCATTAGCCAAGGCGTTCTTCTTCAAGATAATGAAACAGTAAATAGTCAAATAGTGGAAGATTCCAAAGAAAATCTATTTCGTCTACGACAGAATGTTGTGCCCATCCATTACGATATAAAACTAATACCTCATATTGTGGAAAATAATTTTACCACTAATGGCGAAACGAATATCGATGTTGAAGTGCGCGAATCGACAAATGCCATCGAATTGCACGTTGTAGACCTCACAATAGACGAATCGCTGACGAAGCTAACTCGCAAAGGCGTAGATGTAAATTCTAAATCGGAGTATGTTCCAAAGCAGCATGAATATAATTCCTTAACACAAATTTTGACGCTACGATTTGAAGAATTATTGAATCCTGGAATTTATACGCTGCATTTCACTTTTATGGGCGTGATATATTCATCCCGTGATGTTGGGCATGGGGTCCGACGCGGATTGTATAGAAGATCTTACTATAACGACAAAGGAAACAAGATGTAAGTAATTATTTTAAAAATTGATTAAAGTCATTAATAATAATTTTGTGCTAATGTTATAACTACATAACATAAATACGAAGCAAATAATAGCAAATAAAAAACAGTCATTAATCGATATTATATGACACAAGTAGTAATTATACCACAAAAGTTGTGCGTCTGTTCCTTATGTTGAAGACTTATTTGAGTACAAATCCGACCAATCAAAAAAATATGATTTTATTCGATCGTTCTTGATCGAATAAAGCAATCGCAAATTACCAACAATATTTTATCGTTAGAGCTTTTTTAAATTAAGCCGTTTGGAAAATGCGTAAAATTGTAAACCTCATCTCTCTAAATCTGTACAAATTGTAAAAAAACGCACACCCGAAGTACGTTGAAAGATTACTACGTCTCTAATAAGAAATTCAGGACTAAGACGAAGTTCATGTAACAAAAAAATACATATATTGCAAATTTATTAAATTCTTTTATTTGTAATAAACATTTATGCTCATAAATTTAACACAACAACTGTCATATTAACATATATCAAAGGCATGAAAAATTAAAATTTACAAACGTAGAAACATTAAACAAAAAGATGTTGATATTGAAAATTTTTCGTTACACAATAACTCATGTGTCAGCATAGAAAAATCTTATATCCAAAAAATAAAGAAGCAAATTATAAATTTATAGGTGGTTAGTAGTAACACATTTTCACTCAGTCTACGCGCGGCAAGCATTTCCGTGTTGGGATGAACCTGCCATAAAAGCGACCTTCAAATTTTCCATCAAGCACTATCCTAATTATACAGCGTTATCGAATATGCCATCCATGCGATCGGAAATTGACGAAGTTGATGGAAAATTATGGACATACTTCGAGACCACTCCTATTATGTCTACCTATTTATTAGGATTCGTGATCGCTGCAGATTATAATTATGTCTCAAATTTGGACGGTAATATCAAAATATGGGGCCCAAAACACCTTCTTTCTCGTGCCGTATGTTCTCTTGACATTGCTGAGAAAGCAACGCAGGAACTCGACAAATTCACCAATAGCACCGTTCCTTTACCAAAAATAGATCATGTTGCCATTCCGAATTACGGCACTAGGGTCACTGAAAACTGGGGTATGATTCTTTATAGGTAAGTATAAATCTTTCATTGAGGATCATTCTTAAGAAGTTATTTTGGTTTAGAACACTGAAAAAAATGCATTTTTTTAACTGTCTAAAAACTTTATTTTTTACCAGAAAGGCTATAACAGGTAGGTTCTTGAACTAAGCATATATAAGTTTTTTGTTTACGGGTTGCATAAAATATTTTTATAAGTTACAAAAAAATATTTTCAGTATTGTGAGAACATTTCTGTGTAGAATGCCGTAAAGCTGCGCTCGCTATCATTCATTTTTTAGGTAGAAAGATTCATAAAAGAATTAAGTAAAAAAGTTGTTTTTGCAATTATTTAAAAAAATGAAGGGTAATAAAAAAAAACAGACAACGTAGTCTTTTTCAGCGCATCAAAATTCTATAGAAACATTTTTCAAAGCACAAGACCTTACTTCCTTTAAACTTTGTAGATCTGTGTTATTTATAATATAATATAAAGGTGCTGACGTTGTTGAATCAACAACATCTATTTAACAATTTCGGTTGGAAAGCACTGGTGTTTCACTTATGTAGAGCTGTTGTAAATGTGTTTAATGCGTATGTACACTCATATAGTGTTGTACTGTGATTTTACCCAAATTACCAACGTTTTCGATTATACCAACTGGCTCCGACTATTTTATGAGAACCACTTATTTTACATCGAATATGCACCCGTGTGGTGTACCGAATCTAGACGAACACGCGGGTCCAGTGAGGGACTGCACTACTTGACCAGCCAAATATACAAGTTGCACCGACACTTGAAATGTGTAATCAATGCGCCCCAGCCGAAATCACTATAATCTATATTGAAAATATTTTGTTATTTTAATAACAATATTAATGATGTAGCAAATATTATAGCGGGAGCGTGCCTTTTGTTATTTGGAGTAATTTAATTGAGTTTTCAGAATAATATATTTAGACGACAAACTGAACTAAAGAGGAATATAGAACAAAAGGTAGTAAGATAACAAAAAGACGTTTGTAACCATAGCTACATTAGAAATTGTATTTTATTTTAATCACAAACAGTAATGTCCGTTAATAATATTTTAGCGTCAAAACATCACATCCCTTCAAATAAACAACAAATTGTTCTAAAATTCTAAATGTTTTACGGCCAAGTTCCGCTTTTTGATATTATAACTTATTGATATTTTTTGAATTTTTATTTAATATTTTACAGATATATTCTCAAAAATATAAAGTAAAAGAAAATATAAAAAAATAAAGATTTTCAAAGTTCTAGATTAGAGAAAATATTTTCTTAATTAAAAAAGTACAACATAATACTTATATAATTTTAACGAAGGGATACTTTCTAATTTCGTATTATAAGCAATAATTTATATATCTCAAATTATTTCATAATAATTAATACACTATTATATGTATAATATAACAGATACATTGTATAATTGCTCTTTCAATACATCATCTATTTGTATGTAAAAATTTTTAGACAAGATTTACTTCTTGGAGACAAAAGATTATATTCAATTAATAACAAATGGGATATTATGACAATCACTCACGAAGTAGCGCATCAATGGTTCGGAAATTTAGTCAGTCCAATTTGGTGGAAATATCTTTGGTTGAGCGAAAGCATTACGACATATCTACAATATTACATTACTGACAAGGTATCATAATTATATAATCAAAATATATAAACATATTTTTCTCTTTCATATGAATTTGTTTTCTCAGTTTCTTAGAGGAAAACAATTGATGAATTATATAGTAGTGACTGATGAACAACATATGCTGTATATAGAATCAAATTTAGCCACCCCAATTCATAGAAATATTATTGGTCAAGTAGATATTTTTAATCCATATGCTAACAGAACCAATGAAAAATCAAGGAAATGTAAGAAATTCTTATATATCTGTTCATAGATGAATAATTATTATATTATATGTTAACATAACTACAGCCACAAATATATTAAATTGTTTTAATAATTTTTTATCAAACGGACAAACTTAATGTATAACTTGAGTGTAATAAATGTATAAAGAAGAATATTTGTTAAAACAACATATTTTTATTAAAAAAAAATAAATAATCACTGATAATCGCAGTTATATTTGCAACTCTATAAAGTAAGATTTCACTAGAAGAATTAATTAAAAATATCAGTAAAATATAAAATAGAAATGCAAAACAAACCATTATATTGAAAATTATTGATTCTTACCAAGATTCTTTTACTACCTTCATGAGTGATATACTTACTGGTGTTTTAAGAGAGTACATACCTATTAACATTATTAAAAAGACAGTTATGTTAGTATAGTTATAATATGTAGACACGTGTATGTAATTATTACTACTTGTCCTAAGTAAACTATTCAATTATTCAAAATAAAAATATAACAATAGTTAAAACAGTTTTAGAAAAGTAAAATAAATCTTATTTTACTTTATACCATCTATTTGTATGTTTAAAAAAAAAAGTGTTTTATATTCTACTTATTTCTTTAGCTGCTTATCTCCTGCGAATGTTATCGCATTTCTTGAGGGAAGATGTGTTTCGAAACGGCTTAATAAAGTACCTTCAAGCACAGTCAGTACCATACATTTTTATGACATTCATGATTTTATTATAATTTTTACGTGCTAAAGAAATGCACCGTAAACTAAAATTAAACTAGTACCAATAATTTCACATATCATTGAATCTAGTAAATACAGCAGTGTTACACCAGACGATTTATGGAAGGCATTACAAGACGCTCTTGATGAGTCAGATGTACCGCATGACGATTTTAAAGTAAAGGACGTAATGGACACTTGGTTCAAACAAGCGTGGTATCCTCTCGTTACGGTTCATCGAGATTATGAAACAGGCGAAATCAAGATGACGCAAGAAATATTTATACCAAAAAACAATTTTAACTATAGAGGAAACAAGGAAGAGGCATGGTGGATACCTATAAATTTTGCAACGCAAAGCAACTTTTTGTCAGACTTCTCGTCTACGTTAGCCACCCATTGGCTGAAACCTCATGACAAGAATATAACAATCAAAGGAGTACAGAAGGATGACTGGATTATTGTAAATAAGTACATGACAGGTAAATGTATTTTAATCTGTATTTTAAAAAATTTTTAATTATACTTTTAATTACTATTACATTTATAAATATTTAACAGTGATTAAGAGAGGTATAAGACAGTATAAAATATTGAGTAAATTATTTAATTAATTAATCACTTACATGTTCTTACTCCTAACGAAAAGGATTTTATCGTGTAAATTACGATACAACTAATTGGAAAAGGATCGCTGCTTATCTTAATTCTGATAACTACAACATCCCAGTTCTGAATTGTGCCCAAATTCTTGACGACGCTTTCAACATGGTGAAAACTGAACGGCTTGATTTAACTACTTTTGTTGAAATTATAAATTATTTGTCACGCGAAACTCATCCTGCACCATGGTGGAGAGCTCTTAAGAACATTTGGGAATTTAATGATTATTTGCGATTACCGGAAGGAGAAGCAGTCCTAAAAGTAATATATGTATAACGCAGTCTAACAAAATATTATCACAAAACTAAGTTATTAAGTTAATTTAAATTAGTAAACTTAATGACAAAAAAACGAAACATTTAATTTCACAAAATGTATTGTTCTACATAAAGTTTTTACCGTTTAAAATAATTAGCAGTTATTAAAAAAATTATAAGTTATTTCAAAACTCATCTTTAATTTGCTAGTGTTAACTTAATCATTATAAAATATATTTTTAGCCATATTTATCGAGTTTAATGCGTAAACTATTTGATCATATCATCCCCGACGATAATCCTTTTACTGTTGATCTTTTTACTGAAAATCTTAGAATGCATGTGTACAGATATGCATGTGTATATGGACTTTCGGATTGTCAAGCAAAAATTACTTCTAAATTACTTGCATATGTGGAAGACCCAATCTCAAATAAGTAAGTTATATTAAAAAATATATTTGAAAAAATTCCAATTTTAAACTTCAACAAATGTACAATAGCAATAACAATTTTTTGAAAAACTATTTTAATATAATTTATTTGCAAAATATGACAGCTAAATTCTAAATTATTACTTTTAGATACATTATCCATCAAATTTTTATTTAATTTTAAATGACAGATAACGCTAATCTTATTGATTTAACGTGTATAATATTTTTGCATAATACGTTGTTAAGAGTCAACACTATTTAATTATTAATACCGTTCAATTTCGAGCTATTTTATTAAAGATTGCATAAATTATGGTAATTTAATTTTGGCAAATTAAAGGTATTTAATTAAATATTAATAATCTTTTTTATATTAGCATTTTACTATAGTAACAAAATTTGACAAAATAATGAAATAAGATAAAAGTATATCTTAAAATATATATTCTTAAACAAATTTTATTTAATAACTATTATTTTTTCTTAGTAAACCGTTATTCCAACAAGAAAATTTGTATTGCTTTGGTCTTATAAAGGCGAATGAATCTCTTTGGGATCAGTTTATACAAGCACAACAGAGAACATTCAAATCTTATACGCAGTTTCTTGGTTGTTCAGAGAATTTACACATTCTTGAAAAACATTTAAATTCTTATTGCCAATATACAAGAAGATACGATGATCTCTTTAATAATATGTTCTCAATTTTTCCAACTACTGATGTAGCGATTAAATTTTTTATTAATAATCACGAGAAGTAAGTAAAATCATTCTGTATACATTGTATTATAATTAAGATTATATGAACTGTTTACTTTAAAAAATGTAATTGTAAAATTTAATTATATAAGGTGTTACAATAAATGCGTTAATGTTTTTTGAGGGCAGACTGTAGTTGTCAAAATAAAAAAAAAAAGGATTTAATGAACATAGATTCTAAAACAAATGTTTATTGGGATAAGTCAGTCTTCATAATAAGGGGTGTTCTAAGTATTTGAATATAAAAAAATTATGTCTGCATTTTTCCCCTAATTGTAAAATAATAAGCTTTTATTAAATTTTAATTAAGAATAATAGAATAAACTATAGAATAAAGTGTTTTGTGCTGTCTACTTATTGATACATTTTAAATTACGTTCGTTCTAAATATTTGATAAACTTCTACTTATAAAGTGATTAATAAAACTCTCTATAGCTAACAAACTAGTGTTGATAAAAATTATGCGGCTTTAATATTTACTAAATTATTACAAAAAAACAAAATGGTATTCCCATCACTCCTTTTTTTTCTATTAATGTTATCTCAGACAACGTATAAGTCAAGACAATATTTTGCAGACATGCATTGTTATTTAGGATTATATTTAATAATCATTAAAACAAGTTTTAATGTTTTACAGTATCCATGAACCTTTAATTCTTCAGAGAATCATTGACAATAGTTTCAGGGAAGAGGAACTTGACAAGGTCATACACCATCATTAATTAATATTTTATTGCTCTATGATTTTTATCTGTAATTATGAAATATTTTGTTATAGATAAAAGCATTTGCTAAACAATATGGAATTAATATACAAACGGATTTAAACAACAGGAAAGCAGTCTTAGACAAAATGAATAATAATTTATCAAAAGTTCTGGATGCTTTAAAAACTGTACAGTCTAATCTCAACACATTCAGCAATGATACGTCATAATCAGATTTAATCCAGGTTTAAAATAAATAAAATAAATAAGTATACGAATTATATATATTATATATAAGAAGAAATAATATTCTAATACAACATTATATTCTATATTGCTTTTTAGTACTAATAATTAATGCTTTATAATTTACAATTTATCTAATACTAATTTTAGATTAAAAAAATGTTTAATGCTTGAATTTCTAAAATGCGTTTTTATTTTTATTTTATAATTTTTATTATAAAATAAAATTATTTGAATGTCCCCCAGGTGTACTCTAGATATGATTCTTTGTGCTACAGCATACAAAAAACTAGTTTTGCAAGTACAACCACAATTTTTTGGTTGCAAAAAATTAACTAAGATAAACGATTATCAAATATTATAATATCGCATATGTTTAATATTAAACTAATGTAAATAACAGAGACAGAATTTATGTCTGAACTACTTGTAAAATTTAGAACAAAAATTTGTTTGTGGCGCATATTAATCATATTTATCATTAAATTTGACTATAATTAGCAATAAGATCTAAATTTTCTAGAAGGTATTGTTAAATGTTACTCCTATGAATTTTATATGTGACAAACAATTCTTTTTTATCAGATACAAAAAATAGTGAGTAATCTAACTACATTAGCAAAACATTTTTTGAAGAAACAACTGTTTCACCAAAGGTGAAAATTGCATCCAACAGGTATGTTACAGAATATTAAAATTAACGAAAAGGTACTGTGTCGTTCGCAGACAGCTCGCGACTCTCTCGTTTGTACTTTTAGTACTTGATCTTTTTCAATTTATAATCTACCGACGTCAGCGCGCAAAATCTCAATTCCCCTCGTACCACGCGACGCGATGACAACGTCCAAACTAACTATATTGTATAAACCTTGGAGAAAAACCTGAATTTTCGATTCTGTATCCGTATTGCGTATTTCATAATTGAATATCACTCTAAGTCAATTTTTACTTAAGGACTTAAAATAACGTAAGTATCGTGCGTATTTTAAGTCATTTTCTATTTAAGAACTTAAATTGATTTCGTTAACACTTATCATATAAATTCAAAGTCATTTTTCATTTAAGAAGTTAGAATAATTTTGTTAACACTTATTGTGTAAATTTGAAGTCATTTTTCATTTAAGAAGTTAGAATAATTATTTTCTTTAACACTTATCCTATAAATTCAAATACCATTTTTTATTTAAGAACTTGGAATAACTTCAATAAACCGATCGTGCAGGTTCTAAGTTATATCTTCCGATAAAAACTTATAATAATTAAAACTTGACACACGGCTAATTTTCTAACAAGGGAATACAACCAAGTGTTCCCGCACCGATTTTAATGAGCTTTGGATATGTTAAAATGTAAACAAAAATAAGTGACACATATTTTTTATACATGCTGAGTCACACATTAAAAGGATAAAACACTCCTTTCAAGAAAATCGGTATTTTTCTTTTAAAAGAAATATTGTCGCAATTATAAGTAATAAAGAAATGACCGTAGATCGTAATCATAAAAGATGATCTCATCGGACTCATTACGCAGGACCGTAAGCAAACGTTTTCCATTTCGCGATACAATAGGCGATTTTTGAGAGAATCGATCCGGTGCAGTTGGCTAAATCACACGTTTTTATTTTTGACTGCGATATTGTTGTCGTGGCTCAATACTGTAGCAAATTGAAATATATAACGAACGTTTTTACGTGAGAACTTTGACTTTAACCGCTTTGCACACTCCTTTATTAATTAATTATTCTGATTCTCTTTTTATTTTTTTTTATTTATTCTACATAATATTTGTTTTCTTTTCTTTTGAAATTGTGAGATTTCCTGTATTATTAATTATTTTAAATAACTATTTTTTAATTATTGTTATGTGTTTTAATAAAAGCACCTTCTTTCTCCTTTAAATATATCATTCTTAATTATCATGCAAAAGATGTTATTCTAAAATGCATTTACAGCAGCAAATTTGATAACCTATGGAACTATAGCAACACAGTCAAGCAATAATGTTCTTTTTAAACCGTTTTTCCAGAACTAAACATATATGCGGCACACAAATAGAACATTTCAAATATTACATGCGACGAGTAGTTTATTTATTTGTTAGTCTTGTAGAGTCAGTCTTATAAATTCTTATAACCGTTGGATAAATAACTGCGTAATGGTACTCGTCAAAAATCTGTTGACAGTAGCTTTATTTCTTGTCACCAGTCAAGACGATTCTCAATTTTGTAACTTACAAAGGAAAATTTATTACTTACTCTTTTTAATGATAGGTCATGCTCTTGGGTCCAAATTTTAAAGTTACGTTACTGGGCGTGCAAATAAAACGTTTCAAATATTAAGCGTAACAAGTAGATGGTTTCGTCAGTCTTGTAGAGTCAATCTTTTAAGTTCTTATAACCGCTGCATACTACGTAATGGCAATCATCAAAAGACTGTTGACGGCAGTCATATTACTTCTCATTAGCCAAGGCGTTCTTCTTCAAGATAATGAAATAGTAAATAGTCAAATAGTGGAAGATTTCAAAGAGAATCTATTTTGTCTACAGCACAATGTTTGGCCTGTCCATTACAAAATAAAACTAGTAATACCTCATATTGTGGAAGATGATTTTACTACTGATGGTGAAACGGACATCAATGTCGAAGTGCGTGAACCGACGAATACCATCGAATTGCACGCTGTAAAACTCACAATTGACGAATCGCTGACGAAGATAACTCGCAAAGATGCAGATATAAATTCTAAATCAGAGTATGTTCCAAAGCAACATGAATATAACCTTTTAACACAAATTTTGACGCTACAATTTGAAGAATTATTGGATCCTGGATTCTATATGCTGCATTTTACATTTACGGGCGAAATACGTCAGATTTTTTCGAAGGTTTTACCCGGATTATATACAAAATTTCATTATAACGATGAAGGAAGCAAAGCGTAAGTAATTAGTTTGTAATTTTTTATTATTTGTCATTTTCCTGATTTAAAATGTTCCTTCGTTTAAAAATGTTAAAGGTATCTTTAGAAATATTATTTTATCTTTGTTTAATATTAAACAACAAAGATGAAATAATATATCTAATGTTTCTGAACACAACTATTTAAAGTGACAATCGATTTATCGAAGAAATATTTTGATATGAAAATTTCGCTAAAAGAATCAGTTTAACAAAATCATAGATTTTTGTTTAACTTTGTGTAACTCGAAATATGTACAGCTGAATAAAAAGTTATATAATATAATCAAAAACAAATATCAATATCTAGCTAGCAAAAGCAATAACATAATAACAAAAGGTCAAATAGCGAGCAGACAACTGTTGTTATTTATATATGATTGATAGTTTATTTAATTACAGATTGATTTAATTACAGTTCATTTAATTACAAGATGATCGATATAAAGTTGAACCGACGCGCGAAGTGACCAAATGATGTATGGCCCATGTAAATCTTTTTAAAGTTAAAATAAAGTAAAATAAATTAAACTTAAATTAAAACCAGAACGTAATAAGCTACATTAAAGATACGACACAATAAATATAACATAATATTAAAAATAAAATCGAATAAGACAAAATGCAAATTTAACGTTAATAATAAAAATGCTGTCCTCCATGTCAGAAATCCTCGAATAAGATCGAATAAGATTAAATAATAGAGTAGCAACAAATATTTGGCGATTATTTTGATATTCTGCTATTCGACAATTTATTTTAAAAAACAAATTGATAATAATAATTTTAAAAATAAAAATATAAAGTAGAGATGCAACGAAGAAATATATTTGATTTTTAACAAATATCGAATATTTGGCAAAGTTGAGCCGAATAGTTGATATTCAGCAAATATTCGACACGAATAGAAAATATGTAAATATTAAAAAATATCAAAAAAAACATTAAATAATTTTCTAATATTTGATACAAATCCTTGAATATTCGTTGCAATTTTATTAAATAAAAGGAAAAACACTCGAGTGTACATATACATATATACATTATAATTTGTATAATAATATTCAAATTTAAAACTAATATCTAAGTAATTAAGTGCTAAAATGTACATTGGGTAAGTTTTAAACTTGTTCAAAAGTAAAAATATCTTGTAATAATTGCCGAGTATTATGTATTAACATATTAGCGTCACTAAACGCCTAACTATAAAACAAATAATTCCATAAGTAATTGTTAGAATTAATAATCAAATAACCGAGAAAATAGAAATAGCTAAAATGTTCACAATAGTCAATAATTTACCTCCGTCTTTTCTATTAATAAAGTTTAATTTCTGGAAACAAGGGATGTTGCTTTAAGAGACTTATCTTAGTATTGAAAATTTTCTTTTACATAATAACTTATTACGTCAGCACAAAAAAATCTTGTATTCAAAATATAAAGCAAACTGTAATAAATTTGCAGATGGTTAGCAGTAACACATTTTCAAGCAACCAGAGCGCGAGAAGTATTTCCGTGTTGGGATGAACCTCATATAAAATCGTCCTTCCAATTATCAATCAAGCATCATTCTAATTATACAGCGTTATCAAATATGCCGTCCGGATATATGCGATCGGAAATCGACCAAGTCGACGGCAAGAAATGGACACATTTCTATACAACTCCTTCTATGCCTGCCTATTTATTAGGATTCGTGATTGCTGAAGATTATGATCATGTCTCAAATTCAAACGGTAATGTCAAAATATGGGGTCCAAAACACCTTCTTTCTCATGCGCTATATTATCTCGATATTGCCGAGAAGGCAATGCAGGAACTCGAAAAATTTACTAATATTACCGTTCCTGTACCGAAAATGGATCATGTTGCTATTCCAACTTCTAACGGTGTGGACACTGATTGTGAAAATTGGGGTCTAAATGTTTATAAGTGAGTATAAATCTTTTGTCAAGGAAAATTCTTAAGGAGATATGATAGTCTAGAGCTATGAAAAATTATGCATTTTTCTAATTTTTTTAAATATTTTATTTCTATGAAAAAACTACATATAACAAATACGGTTTTTTTTTGGTACTGTGCACATGACATATTTATATGTCTTCAGACCTGTATACATGCAGAATCATTACAACTACCGTTTTTTGTCTATATAGTTGGAAGACATCCTTAAGTTTAAAAAACCGCCCTTCTCATCACTCAAAAAATTCTTTGTTTTTAAAACATGATTTATTGCACTTTTACTTCTGCACAAAGAAACTTTTAACTTCCGGACAAGTGATCAAAAATGCTCTGATTGAAAACATTTGTCAAAATGCACTTTTAAGCTTGATAAATTCTTCAACTCTTAAAAAAATTTTTGAACTTTAAAGATATCAAGTCAACTATAATATTATTGTCTTATATATGAAGGAACTGAATGGTCCGATTGGTCAAAAGTTGTACTTGCATTTGACAATTTTTTTGTGTTGATAAATTAAACTGTCTTGGAAAAATGTTTTGCTGAATATTTAAACAACTTATGAAAAGTAAAAGTTTGTATATTAACACGTGTTTATAAAAATATATAATTTAGCTGCTGTAATAAAAAAAATATAAATGATTACAAAAACGATTTTTTATTTATTCGGCCTCGGAATATTTTTTATCTATTGTTTAGCAGTTAAAAGTTTCTCTGTGCAGAAGTAGAAGTGGCACAAACCATTTTTCTTTAAGAGACAATTTTTTGAGTGATAAAAAAAATGGTTTTTTTTTAAATTTAAAAAAACTTCTCAAAGCATGTATTCGTTCGGAAAGTTTCGTTAATGTCACTGTTCCTAAATGTCACTATGTGTAAAATGGAGACGGGAAAAATATTTTTCAAAAAATCGTTTTAGGAACGTCCTAAACTTTAATCAGCATATTACAAATAATATAACAGATACATTGTAATTTCTTTTTTAATACATTATATATGTGTATGTAAAAATTTTCAGACAAGACATACTTCTTGAAGACAAGAACTTACTGCATGCGGTTAGTAATGTAGACAATATTATGGCAATCACAAACAAGTTAGCGCACCAATGGTTCGGAAATTTAGTCAGTCCAAGTAGGTGGAAATATTTTTGGTTGACTGAAGGCATATCGATCTATCTGAAATTCCATATTACTGACAAGGTACCAACAGACTATACGCAATCAAAATATGCTATACATTTTTCTTTTTTAATGTGACTTTGTTCTTCTTAGCTTGTCAAAGAAAAACGATTCATGGATTTTATTGTAATAGACGATGGACAAAGAATACTATATACGGATGCACTTTACTCCACTCCAATTCATGCAAATCTCGTTGGACATGACCTAGATGTTACTAATGCATCTTTCACCAGAATATATATGAAATGTAAGAAATTTTTATATAACTTATCATACAAAAATAATTATTATACAAGAAATGTGACAATTTAACCTTAGCTCCCCACGCTGGGTCTGACGTACCCTATTTTTTATATTGCTGTAACTTAAAATTAAAACAATATTAATAAAATTATAACAATGTTTATAACAAAGTTTCAGATTAAAAATTGTTAATTAATATAAATCTTATATAATTTCATATTATGTACTTGTCTTTTAAAAAATTATTTCCTATTATTAGCTGCTTTTCTCCTACGAATGGCATCGCATTTCTTGACAGAGGATGTTTTCCAAAACGGTTTAATAAAATATCTTCGAATAAAGTACGTATAAAACAAATTTTTAAGACATTTATTATTTTATCATAATTTTTAAATGCAAAGAAAGACATAATAAAATTAAGTTAATTGAAAGAGTATCAACAATTTCACATATTATTGAATCCTAGTGACTACAGAAGTGTTACTCCAGACGATTTGTGGAAGGCATTACAAGACGCCCTTGATGAGTCAAATGTTATGCATGATGATTTTACAGTAAAAGACGTAATGGACACTTGGTTCGAGCAGGCAGGGCATCCTGTCGTTATGGTTAATCGAAATTATGCTACAGGCGAAATCAAGTTAACACAAGAAATATTTAAATCTCCAAAAAACAATTTAAAATATAGTGAAAACAAGAACGGGAAATGGTGGATACCTATAAATTTTGTAACGCAAAGTAACTTGGACTTCTCGTCTACGTTAGCTACCCATTGGTTGAAACCACGTGACAAGGATATTACAATCAATGGAGTGAACACTGATGACTGGATTATTGTAAATAAACAGATGACAGGTAAATACACTTTAAAATGTATATTTTTTTATTTTAAACTGCCTAACTTTCAATTACTTTTACGTTTCTTAAAATTTAATAATAATTAATAGAAGTACATTATTAGACGGTATAAAATATTGAATAAATTATTAATAAATCAATCATTTACATGTTTCTACTTCTATCAAAAAGGATTTTATCGTGTAAATTACGATACAATAAATTGGAAAAGAATCGCTGCTTTTCTTAATTCTGACAACTACGAAAAGATCCCGGTTATAAATCGTGCACAAATTCTCGACGACGCTTACTACATGATGGTGACTGAACGGCTTGACTCTACTACTTTCATTGAAATTATGAATTATTTGGCACACGAAACTGACCCTGCGCCATGGATCAGTGTCATGGGAAACTTTTTTATGAAAAATAACTACTTGCGATTATCCGAAGGAGAAGCAATCCTCAAGGTAAAATACGTATACCACAGTTTATTATGATAATATTATAAACAAAGTAATTAATTTGAATTAATAAACTTAATGAGAGAAGAAAAGAAAATATTTGATTTTACAAAATGGATTGTTACATTTTAAATCTCTACAATTTAAATAGATTAAGTTGTTTAAAAAATAGTAAGTTATCTCAAAACTTATCTTTAATTTGCGAGTGCTTTAATTATTTTAAAATATTCTTTTTAGCCATATTTATCGAAATTGATGCGTAAACAATTTGAACGCATCAACATTGTAGACAATCCTGATGAAGATCTTTTTACTGCAGATATGAGAATGTATCTTTATTTATTTGTTTGTGTACATGGACTTAAGGATTGTCAAGCAAAAATTACTTCTACATTACTTGCATATGTGAAAGATCCAATCGCAAATAAGTAAGTATTAAAAGGTTCATGAACATTTGAAAAAATTTGTTTCAATTTAAATTTTTAAGAGATGTACAATGACACAATAATAATTTTTTTACAGTCAATTATAATAGAAAAATTTATTTGTAAAATTAAGTAGTAAATTGTAAATAATTATTTTTTTAATGCGTCAAATTTTGTATATCTTTAATTGCATATAATTCTGCTTGTATCGATTCAACAACTTTGCATTGTTTAGTAGTCAATATACTGTTTAATTATTAATATCGCGCAATTTTGAGTAGCTATTTTAAAAATGTCATAAATTATAGTCATCTTTTAAACAAATTAAAAAAATTTAATTAAATATTAATAATCTTTCTTATATTAGCATTATATTTTACTACAGTAACGAAGTTTGCCAAAATAATAAAATAAAATAAAAGTATTACTTGAAACGTATTTTTTACAAAATTTTTTAAAATATTTTTATTTTTTGTTATTAGACCATCATTCCCGCAAGAACGGATATTTTGCCATGGTCTCATAAAAGCAAATGAATCATTTTGGGATCAATTCTTACAAGCACATCAAAAAACATCAAATTCTCACAAACAATTTCTTGGTTGTTCGGAGAATTTGCACATTCTTGAAAAACATTTAAATTCTTTTTCTAACGATACAAAAAGATATAGTGTTCTTTTGGAAAACATGTTCAGATTTATTCCAAATACTGATCCAGTGATTGATTTTGTTATTAATCATTATGAGGGGTAGGTAAAATTATGTTATATACATTGTAATTAAAATTATATGCATTATTTATTTAAAAAAATGTGCTTAACACCTTACATAATATATTATGTATTAGGTTGTTTGAAAAGTAATTTTGTTATATATATATATATATATATATAAAACAAAATTACTTTTTGAACGACCTAATACATAATATAATTGTGTAAGGTGTTAAAGAACGCATATATGTGCACAAATTTTGAACAAAGTTTTTTTATACTGAAGTTTCCAGCTTAATTCCAAAAACGCAGTATTGTTTGTTGATGTAATTTTGATGGAAAAGTACGTCTGTTTTATTATTCTAAAACTTTTGCAGCAAATATTGTTATGAATCAAAGTCGATAACAAAACTATAATTTTTAATTTTTTTTTATTTTACATAAAATTACTGACTCCATTCTTTATTATTTTCTACACAATTTAATTGTGGAAAAAATTTATATAATTCTGTGTAATCAATAAAAAAATTTTTGTTAAACATTTAGTTTTTAAAACAGACCTACCATCTCCTTAAATATATAAATAATTTTTATTTATGATAATATTGACATTTAGCTTCTAAAATATATGTTTATATCATCCCAGACAATTGATCAAAATACATATGAAGGACAACAGATTTTACAATCTTTAAACATGCACTGTTTGGATTAACGTTTAAAAACCATTAAAGCAATTTTTAATATATTTTACAGTTTTAAGGATGATCCAGATATTGTTGGAAAGCTCATTGACAATAGTTTTAGAGAAAAGAAATTGAACAAGGTAAGATGATATTATTATTTAACATTTCTTCATTATTTTTATCCGCAATTATGAAATATTCTGTTACAGATAAAAGCATTTGCTGAACAACATAATCAAAATTATGAACAGAGATTAAACGAAAGAAGAACAATCTTAAAAGAAATGAGCAATAATTTGTCAAAATTTCAAGGTGCTTTGGAAAATAAAAAATCCACCAATCCAGCAATTTAAGCAATGATACATCACAATCGGATTTAATCCATGTATAACAATAAATAAATATACAAATTATGAATACATAAGAAAGAATAAAATTATTTCAATATATTATTATAATATTATTATAGTATATTAAATATTAATATTATTAAATCATGCTTTATAATTCATAATTTGTCTGTATAATTTTCAAATTTTTAACAATTAAATATACTTGATAAAATACTTTAAATATATGTGTGCTTTTGTTTTTACGTTACATATTTTAATAATAAAATGTGAATATTTCCCAAAATTTCTGCATGTGCAATAGATTCTAGACATAATCATTTATGTTAAAAGAAATAACTTTTTCTTTTAACAGAATTGCGGCATGTAGTTTTTATAGAACAGATAAAAGTTAATAAGCAAGCACTCTATCTGGCGTTTCAGTGAGAAATGATAATAGAATCAATGTTGAATCGACCTCGATTCGACGTTGAAATCATCAAACTGATGTCGTTTCGGAAAAGATATCGCTATCATAATATATATAGAATGGTTACTGTTTACATTTATATAGAAAAAAGATTATCACAATAAGCATAATCTTGCGTCAAAAGTGAACAAAAAAATTATAATTTTTAAAGTGAATATAATATTATTGTCATTCTAATAATGTTATACAAAGTGTATACTAACTGTTTTTACAATTAAACAACAAAGTTTATAAAATTAAAAAACTAAAATTGGATCCTTCCACTTTCAACATTTTTTTGGTATTTTATCAGTGTATGAATCTATACATCAATGTTATTTTTCCTATTTTAAGATATTAAACAAAATGTGAAAAAAAAATCGTTAAATATTTGTTAATATTGTAGTTGAAAATTTTGTAAAATTTAATAATATTTATGGATTATATGATTTTAATTGAAGGCATCTCTTGAAATATAATTTCTAAACATATATACAGCATATAAATAGAATGTACAATTATATGCGTCGAGCAGAGATCATTTCGTCATTGATATGAAACTTTTATGGTCAGCGTTAAAAAAATTTATCAGAAATGACTTCATACAATTTAAGGCAAATAAGATACTCTGTTAATATAGTATGCTAAGATTTGAATGTTCGTGCACAATCCCGTGTTGTTTGCGTAGAACTCGCTATGTGCCAGTTGTGTGTAATATAGGCTACGTTGCGTTTCACGCATGATGTGCACAATGCATTGTATCATTTCCTCCTTGTTTGACGTTTAAGGAATTCAAGGATAAAATACATCATGCGCATCATGTGTGAAACGGAATGTAACTGTAGTGCATTTCAATATTATACGTAAAAAGCAGGTTGTTTCGTCAGTGTTATAGAGTCACTCATATAGGTTCTTATAACTGCTGCATAAATAAATACGTAATGGTAATCGTCAAAAGTCTGTTGGCAGTAGTTTTATTACTTGTCACCAGCCAAGGAATTCTTTATCAAGATAATGAAGCAGTGGATAATCAAATAGTGGAAGATTCCAAGGAGAATCAATTTCGTTTACGACAGAATGTTGTGCCTATCCATTACGATGTAAAACTAATACCTTATATGGAAAATAATTTTACTATTGATGGCGAAACAAACATCGATGTCGAAGTGCGCGAACCGACGAATGCCATCGAATTACACGTTGTATATCTCGCAATAGACGAATCGCTGACGAAGATAACTCGCAAATGCGCAGATGTAAATTCTGAATCGGAGTATGTTCCAAAGCATGAATATAACTCTGAAACACAAATTTTGACGCTACGATTTGAGGAATTATTGGATCCTGGATTCTATACGCTGCATTTTATTTTCACGGGTGTGATACAACCATTTGACTTTTACGGATTGTATAGAAAATCTTATATTAACGACAAAGGAAATAAGATGTAAGTAATTATTTTACAAATTGATTAAAATTATTAATAATAACTTACGCTAACGTTATAACTATATAACATAAACACAAAGCAAATAATTGCAAATAAAAAATATTTATTAATTGATCTTATATGACACAAATATTGTGGCGCAAAAAGTAGTGTGCCTGTTTTCTATTATATGTTGAAGACTCGAGTTTAAATCCGACCAATTAGAGATATCTGAGTTTATTTGATTGCTATCGGAAGGCATACTATTAAGAGTAGAATTTCCAGTTTAAATTCTTTTTTAAAAAATTAATTTTTGACTATTTGTTAAAAAGTTATTGAATTTAAAGCATAAATACATCCCGCGCGCGGCATGATGCACCTACAGTGCGCGATCAGACTCTAGAGAACATCCTCTCGAATCTGCTGTTTAAAACATAAAGAAGTAAATAAATTTGTAGATGGTTAGCAGTAACACAATTTCAAGCAACCAATGCGCGACAAGTATTTCCGTGTTGGGATGAGCCTGCCATAAAAGCGACTTTCAAATTTTCCATCAAGCACTATCCTAATTATACAGCATTATCGAACATGCCATCCGTGCGATCGAAAATCGACACAGCCGACGGAAAATTATGGACGTACTTCGAGACAACTCCTATTATGTCTACCAATATATTAGGATTTGTGATTGCTGGTTATGATCATATCTCAAATTTAGAAGGTAATGTCAAAATATGGGGACCAAAACACCTTCTTTCTCATGCCGCACAGTCCCTCGATATTGCCGAGAAGGCAATGCAGGAACTCGAAAAATTCACCAATAGCACCGTTCCTGTGCCGAAAATGGATCATGTTGCCATTCCAAATTATGTCGGTACTGAAAATTGGGGTTTGATCATCTATGAGTGAGTATAAATCTTTCACCGAGAAAAATTTTTAAGGAGATATTCTGCTCTAGATTTCTAAAAATTTATGCTTTTTTTTAATTGTTGTAATACTTTAATTTTACGGAAATATTACTGTCCGCGCATGTATACACTTTTGGTGCATGTCGTCTCGTTCAGCGAGAGCGTTCTTAGCAGAGAAGACTCTCATACCGATAGGGTTAAACACTACAGCAGTAGCAGAGGAAGCAATTGGCATAATTTTTTTTGTCAGCGCAAATAATTTATTAAATAGTAAAAGAAAATTTTAAAAATCAAAAATTTTTAAATTTTAGATTAGAAAAAATACTCTTTTAATTAAAAAAAAATTACAACTATGAAATACCTGTATAATTATAGAGGAATATTTTCTAATTCTGTATTATAAGTAATAATATATATCTTTTCATCAGAAAATATTTCTTCACAATTATTTTACTATTACATAATATAACAAATACATCGTATAAATTCTCTTTCAATACATTATCTACTTGTACTGAAAATTTTCAGACAAAACATACTTCTTGAAGATAAGAGCTTACCTTCAATTAGTAACATAGACTATATTACGACAATCACTGACGAATTAGCGCACCAGTGGTTTGGAAATTTTGTCAGTCCAATTTGGTGGAAATATCTTTGGTTAAGTCAAGGCATATCGACCTATCTGAAATACTATATTACTGACAAAGTATCAATAGATTATGTAATTAAAATCTGTCATATATTCTTCTTTTTTAATGTAAATTTGTTTTTTTCAGTTTCTCAAAGAAAAACGATTGATGGATTATATTGTAGTGGTCGAAGAACAAGAAATGCTGTTAAGAGATGCACTTTACTCTACCCCAATTCATGTAAATATCATTGGATCTGACCTAGATGTTACTGACGTATTTTCTATCAGAACAAATATAAAATGTAAGAAATTTTTATATAATACATTATATACGAATAATTATTAAAGTAAGTCAGGGAAGATGCCAGTTGGAAAAAGAAGCCACTTTTTATATGTGTATAATGTAAAAATACGTTTCTAATGTAATTATTCAAATAAATAATAATCATGATTGTAAAGTATATTGATATGTTTTAAATTAAGAAAATGGCTACACCGGTCAAAAACGGATCTTAGTATTTAATAATTTTGTAATTTATACAGCTGTGTTTCAGCTGTGTTTCAAAGTCCGGCAAATATAAAGCGCGTAGTTTGGGAAACTTCTAAATGTATACAAATTTATCAAGAAATTTATTATCAAACATTAAAGATCTGCTTTGATCAACGTACCTATTTTCTTAATTTAAATGTGTAATTATTCGTGTTTGTTTTAAGTAAGCTACTAAAGTATTCAAAACAAAGTTATAAAAATAATTATTAAAAAGTTGTACATTATAAATGTAAATCAATAAATCTTTTTACTTTATATTATGTATTTGTCTATTTTTCAAAAAATAATTTCATATTATGTTTCTTATAATATTTATTAGCTGCTTGTCTTCTGCGAATGACATCGCATTTCTTGGGGGAGGATGTGTTTCGAAACGGTTTAATAAAATACCTTCAAGCACAGTCAGTACACAAATTTTTAAGACATTATTTTATTATAATTTTTATGCAAATAAAACCAATAATTTTACGCATATTATTGATTTTTAGTAAATATAATAGTGCTACAGCAGATGATTTATGGAAGGCATTACAAGATGCCCTTGATGAATCAGATGTACCGCATAACAATTTTAAAGTAAAAGACGTAATGGACACTTGGTTCGAGCAGGGATGGTATCCACTCGTTACGGTTCATCGAGATTATACTACAGGCGACATCAAGATAACGCAAAAAATGTTTAAATATGACAAAACCAATTTTGAATATGAAAGAAACGAAACATGGTGGATACCTATAAATTTTGCAACGCAAAGTAACTTGGATTTTTCGTCAACGTTAGCCACCCATTGGCTGAAACCGGATGACGAGGATATAACAATCGAAGGAGTTGACACTAATGACTGGATTATTGTAAATAAACATCTGACAGGTAAATACTTTTTAATATGTATATTATTATTTTTATTTTAATTTAATGATTTTTTAATTACTACTACGTTTATTGTTATTACATTTCTAAAAATTTAATAAAAATTTTAAAAGAAAAATTTTAAATATTAAATAGATTATTTAATAAATCAATTATTTACATATTTGTATTCCTAATAAAAAGGATTTTATCGTGTAAATTACGATACAACCAATTGGAAAAGAATTGCTACTTTTCTTAATTCTGACAACTACGACAAGATCCCAGTTCTGAATCGTGCACAAATTCTTGACGACGCTTTCTATATGATGGAGACTGAACAACTTGACTCTATTACTGTCGTTGAAATTATGAATTATTTGTCACGCGAAATTGATCCTGCACCATGGTACAGAGTTCTTAAAAACTTTCTTGCAATACATAATCTTTTGCGGTTACCCAAAGGAGAATCAATCCTTAAGGTAAAATATGTTTATGACAATATCGTCACAAAACTAAATTAAATTAATTTGAATTAATAAACTTAATAAAAGAAAAAAGAAAAAAAAACGTTTGATTCTTCAAAATGGATTGTTATACGTTAAGGCTCTACCATTTAAAATAATTATTAAGCAGTTATTAGAAAAATAATAAGTTATCTCAAAACTTATCTTTAATTTGCTAGTGACTTAAACATTATTAAATATTACTTTTTAGCCATATTTGTCGACCATTATGCGTAAACTATTTGAACGTATCGACTTTGATGGAAATCCTGATGATGACTTTTTAACTATAAATATTAGAAAGGATCTGTATAAATATGATTGTATACATGGACTTTCGGATTGTCAAGCTAAAATTACTTCTAAATTACTTGCATATGTGGACGATCCAATTGCAAATAAGTAAGTATTAAAAGATACATCTACATTTGTAAAGACTCGTTTCAATAGGAAATTTTAGGTGTACAACGACAAAATAACAATTTTTTTTACAGCCAATTTTATATAAAATTTAATATAAAATTTATTTGCAAAATATGACTGGTAGATTCTAAATCATTATTTTTACTTAAACTTTTGCATATTTTTAAATTGCACGTAACTCTGCTTTCATTGTTTTAACATGTATTTTGCGTGATTTAGTAGTCAATACTAATACTGTTTAATTATTAATATCGTGCAATTTTAAGTAGATATTTTATTAAAGGTGACATAAATTATGGTAACTTGTTAGGCAAATTAAAAGGATTTAATTAAATATTAATAATCTTTTTAATATTAACATTATATTTTACTACAGTAATAAAGTTTGCCAAAATAATGAAGTAGGGTAAAGTTGCTTATTATAAAAGAATTTTTTTTACTGCTTGTAATTTATTTAATTTGTACCAATAACTCATGTTTTTATATCCAAAAGCATATATCTTGTACTAAATTTTTTAAATTACTTTTATTTTTTAGACCATTATTCCAGGAATGGCTATATTGTTTAGGTCTCATAAAAGCGAATGAATCTTTTTGGGATCAATTCTTACAAGCACGTCAGAGAACATCAAAATCTCATGAACAGTTTCTTGGTTGTTCGGAGAACTTGCACGTTCTTGAAAAACAATTAAATTCTATTTCTGAAAAGGGAGAAAAAGATGAAAGATATAAACAATATGATATCTTCTTTAATAATGTGTTCACAATTTTTCCAACTACTGAAGTAGCAATTCAATTATTTATTAATAATTACGAGAGGTAAGTAAAATCATATTATATAGTAATTAAGATTATGTGAATTGTTTATTTTAGAAAATGTAATTACATAATATAATTACACAAGGTGTTATAAAAAATTGATATATTTTTTAAAAGCAGGTTGTATTCGTCAAAACAAAAAAAAAATCTAGCCATCATAGGTTCTAAAATAAATATCTAAGATATGGGCTAGTTTATTACTATAAAAGATACTGTAAATATAATTTAAAAATAAGAATATTATGTCTGCATTTTTTCTTCTGGAATAACACAATGTTTACTGTTTAATCTGCATAGAATGATGAAAATGTATTGTTCTCACAAATTACAAGGCTTACTGATGCTTACAATTTCAATGCTGTTAACAAATGATTAGTGTATTTTTGTTTTAAAATAATTCTAAAACTTTTACAGCAAATGTTATGAGTCAAAATTGATAACAAAACAATAATTTTCTAATTTTTCTTTTCATTTTTATATGAAAAAATATGAAAAATTGCTAATTTTATTATTGTCTACACTTTAATTCTAAAAGAATTTATATAATTCTGTGTAATTAACAAAAAGATTTTTGTTTTTGAAAATAATTACGTTAAAATAATTTTAATTGTTAAAACAGACCTATTGCTAACATCTTTTTAAATATATAAATAATTTCTACTTATAATAATGATTGACATTTAATTTCTAAATTTCGAAAATATATGTTAATATTATCCCTGACAACGTGCACGTCATTAAAATACATTTTAAAGACAACTTTTACGCTACGTTTTAGATTGCTACGCATTGTTATTTGGGATTACATTTAACAATAATTAAAACAATTTTTAGGTTTTACAATACCGATGCACCATTTACTCTTGAGAGGCTCGTTGATAATAGTTTCAGAGAAGAAGAACTTAACAAGGTTAAAAGATATCATTATTTTTAACATTTTGTTTCTTTACAATATTTAACTTTAATTATGAAATATTGTGTTACAGATAAAAGAATTTGCTGAACAACATAAAATCAATATACAAATATGGATCAACAATAGGAAAGCAATCTTAGACAAAATGAACAATAATTTGTTGAAACTTTTTGGTGCCTTAGAAAATCAACAAACCATCAATCCAACAAATTAAGCAATGATACTTCATAGTCGGATTTAATTCAAGTGTAATAAAATAAATAAATATATAAATTATGAATATATATGAGTAATAAAGAATAAAGTTGTTTGAATATAATATTATCGTATATGTTGCATGTTAATATTATTAAATCATGCTTTATAATTCACATTTTATCAAGTATAATATTCAGATTTTTAAAAATTAAAAATACAAATTGTTAAATATATGAATGTTTTTATTTTACTTAATCTTTTTCCGTATCGTATTGCTCCAAATATAGAAAGTTAAGACAGATAAGCAAAACAGAATGTCATTTTTTGATCAAAAAAAATTATAATTCTAATAATATTTTTGTGTAAATTTTTACAATTTTCAGTTCATGCAAACTTTATATCGATTGCTTGTTGACCTCGATATACATATATATAGTTTTTAACTGAAGCTGGAGTACGTAATATCACATATCATCTCTACTTATAATTTATGTCGATATTTATTTTCTAAAATATGTATTAAAATTATCCCAAAAACATGAGTGTTTAAAAAATATCTTAAAGATTTTTTTATTGTATCTTTTAGACACACATGTTATCGTCAATCATATTTAATAATAATAATTAAAACAATTTTTAATGTATTTTATCTATGGTATTTTGTATCCATGAAAGATTTATGCTTTGAAGAATTATAAGGAATAGTTTCAGGAAAAAAAAATTAACAAGATTAGATAACATTATTTTATATGGCGACTATTATTTGCCATTATGAAATAAATCTGTCACAAATAAAAACATTTGCTGAATAGCATTCGATCGATACACAGACATTTAAATGATAAGGGAATCATAGGGAAAATGAAAGATAATTTATCGGAATTTAAAGCTTTAGAAAATAAATAATTCAACGGTATTTTAAGCAATGATGCATTATGATGAGATAATGTATAATCCACATTTAAGAAATAAATATACAAATTGCTAATAAACAAGAGAAATTAAAATTATTCTAGTTTATCGTTTATATTATACAATTATTCTAATCTAACATTATTTTATATGCGAGATATTAATAATATTGAACTATACTTTACAATTTATAACAAGAAATATTAGTTTTATGTTTTAAGAAATTGAAAATATTTTAAATTTTAAAACTACATGCTTTTATTTTTAAGTTAATTCAAATAATAAAATAAAATTCTATAACTTTATTAAATAATTTAATTATGTAACAATTATTAAATTATTATTACCATTAATTTGTTTTATAATTGTTTGTATACATATATTCATATACAATATCCAACAAAAGACACAGGTTCCGATAATCTAACATTTATTATATCGTTGAGTAGATAAGATAAAATATCATAATTTGCAGAATATGACATTCTGGAGAATTTTATTATAAATTTTTCAAACAAAAGAATTTAAAATTAAACAAATTATTTGTATTTTATTATTTTATTTTGCATTTTTTTGTGCTTAATTATTATAAACAAAATTGTAAAATCTTATTTTACTAATGTGTATAAACGTTTCAATATACATAGGCAGCACATTTATGATATAAGCATATAAATATATTTATACTGTAACATAATTTTAAAATTTATTATAATTCATACTTGTTTGTTAGCAGTATTGTCATTAAAAATATATTTAAGTATAGAAAATTTTAATTTTTACTCTAATAATATAATTTTAATATATTTTCTTAATATTAATATATTTTCTTAATATTAATTTATATAGAAAAAAATTAATTTATTTTTTTTAAATATATTTTTGCTGTTACATATTCTTTGTACATGTACATATAAATGTTTCATCAAAAAAAAACATCATATTCTATATTTAATATCGCAATAAATAAAACTCTAAGCAATTCAATTACTTTAAATATCAGATAAGTTAAGAGATTAAACAATCATCGCCATTGCAATAATTATTAATTAATCGTATCTTTTTACATAAAATCAAATACTTAATGAGTTCGTTACTTTTTTTGTTCTCATCTAGAACTTATATTATTTTTGAATTTGAAGAGAAACGCAAAGATTGATATCCAAGAATGTACGATAATTGATATCCAAGATTGTTTTGTTCAAAGGTTACGAAACGAATGTCTATAATCCTTATCTTTTTAAATATTAAAACTGTTCTTAAAAGTTATATTTAATGAAATATGTTGACAATTAAACTAGAACAATTAAACTAAAAAAAATATGAAAGACTATAAATAAAGTAATATTTTAAAATTCCTTTAAATACATATCGTTGCCAATCATAACTTACTACACAAAAATTATAATAAAACATTGATTGATCTTCCAAATTAGAACATATTTTAAAAATTAAAAGAAGATTAGCCCAAATATATCTTAAAAAAAGACAGGTTTTAATAGAAATAGTTCTTATACACTATTATCAAACACTGCGCATTGTGTTAACATTCTTCTTCTTACAAGTGTTTTATATAAAAACTATATAATAGTTTTATATTATCTCAAACATAATGATTAATTTACGCAGATTTAAATATTATATAAAACATAATGCAAAACTTGATTTTTGTATTTGATCAAACGTGATTTTTCAAAATATTATAATTTGCAACAATATAATTGTAAAACTTTAATACAATTAAACGATTTGATAAATAATTAATCAAATGGTTTTTACGAGTAACGATTCACTGTACTTTAATTACTTCAACATATTGTTTCCCTTATAAAATGTTAAAGTGTAATTTAATAAAGTTATACGTATTACGCAGAAACTTTATCAAGATTCTATCTATTAATCTAGACATTGATAAATTTATAGATTAATTTGTGAATAGCTTGCCGCAAACAATTATAGTGATGCAACTAGTAATAAATCTCGAGTTCTAATCTATAACCTTTTATTATACTTTGTATAGTTTTTTTTTTTTACATCTTTAATTATTGATTTCTACTAACGCGCATGACGTCTTGTACAAGCAAAGATGTGATAACATAGATTTATATAAAAAAAATTATAGCATCGTCATTGACCAACCTGTGATAAGATATCGATAATATTATAGGTAATCTCAACACGGTAACGAAGAGCAAAACGCATTTAGCAATCTCTCATTCTATCGAGAACTGTTCGCGGGACATATGCATTTAGAAACGTGCTGTGAAAATCAAATACATCAATTGTCTGCGATAGACGTGTAACTAATTCTCTCTATATCAAAATTAGTTCATTTAAACGTAATAGGATATTAAGAAAAGTGAAACAAAACGCAGTATTATTGGATACAACTTTGTTTATTTGTAGACAGAGTAACAGACGTTTAAAAAATTGTGAAAAAATAGTGTAAAGCCATGAAAAAACGGTAATAATAGTTATAATTGCGAGAAAACTGTTAGTGAAGGTAAGTGCAATTAATTTTTAAACAGTGGCAATTCTTTAATTTTTGAAAGAGTATTATATTAATGATATAAATTTATTTATATGAATTTTTGAAAGCGTTGAATTTTTTGGGTAATGCAGAATAAAGTCGGTATATACGCCGCATCTGTTAAAAACTTAATTTATCAAGTTTACTGTGTTTAAGGGAAATAAATTATACCAACGAAAACTTTATACTGTCTACTAATATAAAAAAAAAATTAATATAAAATATTTATTTTCTTATATTTGGAAAAGAAACTTTAAAAAATCCTTGCATTTTTGTCGTATAAAAGAAGTTTAGGATTTATAATTAATTATTTGTAAGACATACATTGATCATTTACAAATAATATTTAGAAATATGATGTAAATAACATAATGATATACAAAATGTGTTTACAAAATTTATTATGGAATAAGAATGATACATATATATACAAAGTAATAATAATGCAATATTGAAGAAATTAATATGTATAGACAGTGGAGTGCAGATATGTGCACATTGTGTTCTTAACATTGGGGCAAGTGCTGCTTTCCAATCACGCAGCGTTTGTACTAACGGCTCTTGCTAAATTCCTGTTGCTAAAAATGTTATATATCTTACACAAATTGGGATATAGGATATCAAACTAAACAAAAAATATAAAAGCTACGCACCTGCTATCTTGCTTGTATTTCATCCTTTACTATCTCTCCCTATTTACGTATCACGAAATAGGCCTTTTACATTCTCTACAATAATCATTTTACGTAAGTCGTAATACACGATTACACTAGTTACTACATGAAAAAATCAATTCAACTCACGATATTTCTGTTAATAATAATAAAATCTAAAATCACAACACAATACTAACATAGCATAAAAGCATATAACAGAATGTTTGCTATAAGGTAATAAACTACCTTTACTTCTTTTGTTCTGACTTTTGCGTTGTAAATCTTAATGCGATATAAATACCGACTTTACCTTACACACATGCTTTATTTTTCGTTTAATACATACACCTTAAAATATATTTTAACTTCTTATTAAACGCTTATTTTTTACGATACTGTTTAGAATAAAACAAATTCGTGCATTTAAATGTGATGTAACATGCGGCGTAATTAGTCGATTGCCAACTAAATAAAAAAGTTATCTATATGCACATTCACACATACAAAATCTTTTCACACAATTTTAAATTCAAGAAAGTACAATTGTCTTTCAGATGAAGATCTTACGAAAGCATCTATTACTTTGTACCCTAATCACATTACTCAGTGGGACCGTAGCAGATAAGTCTCCCTTTCATGATGGTAATTCTACTTGCATTTTATATTTAGGGATCTATTTTGTAACCTTGACGATGTCGTTATGATATTGTTGCGCAGGTTTTTTGTATCATGTAATAACTGCGCAACGACACTATAACAACATCGTCAAGGTTACAGAATAAGAATTTTAGTATATAAATTTTGTATCAATTTATTTTTTAAAAGTTATTTATGAAAAGAAATTGAAATATATAACGCCTTAAAATACAGACAATTTATATATTTATTTTTACATTTTATGTAACCGAAAAACGCGTTTGTTTTAAAGTATCAAAGCAAAGCGTTATAAATATATGTCAGATAAAAAGAAATTTTCTTATTTTTATAAAATTATATGTATAGAAATGTATACTATTAAATTTAATATCGCCAGTAATAGAAAATTTTAGATATCTATAACATTTGCTATAAAAATCTGTGTACGTATATATCTTCAAATTGATGCAATAGATTATCGATACTTTATATAGAATTATATACGCGTAGCCAATTTTGATTATCGTTTTAAATAAATTGTATTTCATGTATACAACTAGATAAATTATCTTTTCCAGATATACTTACGCAAAATGGAGTTGTCTCACCAAATGACGACTCCATCGATTACAGATTACCAACAAATGTTAAACCCACTTTGTATGAGATCATGTTGGTTCCTTACTTAAAAGAGGGCAATTTTACGGGCATCGAAAAAATTGAAGTTACTGTAACGAAAGAAACCGACACTATTACGTTACACGTAGGAAATATCGAAATCGAATCAGTAACTGTTGTGGAGTTACCAAATAAAGAATTGATTGATGACATTTCAGTTAAAAGCGATTTAATTACTGAAAAATACAATATTAAAGTCCCGAACATCCTCAAACCGGATACGCAGCTACTAATTAGCTTTATGTACAAAGGTATCTTGTCCGACAACATGATTGGATTTTATAGAAGTTCTTACATTGAAAACGGAGAAACTAAGTAAGTGTTAAGTCGATATTGAATCTATTTCAAGAAAACAAAAATAAATAAAAACTACGCGCTATAAATATTATCATCTCCAGTAAACGTCACAATAACTTTTAATATGAATCTCTGCTTTTTTTTAAACCATAGATGGTTAGCTGCGACACAGTTTCAAACGACACACGCGAGACATGCCTTCCCATGTTTCGATGAACCAAGTTTTAAGGCAAAATTCAAAATCCGTATAGCAAGAGACGAGGATTTTGAAACTCTCAGTAATATGAAGTTGGAAGAGTCTAAACAGCTGTAAGTGTAAAAAAATGTACAATTATCCCTCTGCTGTTTCCCTCGAATAAGCTTTTTCTTTTTTATGTACTCATGATACATTTATACGTTTGTTTTTAAGGAAACCGGGAGGCAAAATTTGGGATGTTTACGAACAAAGCTTGGAAATGTCCACCTACTTAGTGGCCTTTGTCATTTCACAATTCAAAAATCTTAAAAACAGTACTCCTAGTTTAGACTTTAAAGCATGGTCTAAACCATCCACTTACAAACAGGCTGATTACGCTTTGACAACCGGCGTAAAAATTCTCCAACATTTTGCAACAAAATTCGAATCCGAATATCAACTTCCTAAAATGGATATGGTAGCCGTACCTGACTTCGCAGCCGGCGCCATGGAAAATTGGGGATTGGTGACATATCGCGAGAGTCGAATGCTGTATGACGAGAAAGAATCATCGGCGGCAGCGCAGCAGAGTGTGGCTTCCGTGGTTGCTCACGAACTTTCGCACATGTGGTTTGGGAATTTGGTGACGCCAGAATGGTGGAGTTACCTGTGGCTTAGCGAAGGGTTCGCCAGATACTTTCAATACTTCGGTACTGCACAGGTAAGAGCATTGTAGAATACTTAGGATTTTTATATAATTGTCATCGAAATAACTAAAACACAGGATTGAAAAGTAACGTGTTACTTGTAACGTCGTAATGTTTATCGTTACTTTCTTCAATAATGATTTTTTTTTCTTTGTTATACCGGTAACGTCGTTATACCATAACAAATTTATTGCAATTTTACTTTACTTTTTATTACTTTATAAACGTACGTACATGTGGATAAATTAATGCAATTAATTAAAATTACTAGATTTTGTCCTTTGATTAAACTGGCTAAATAACGACGTTTGACAATTGGATATCACTCTAAAAAAATCACCAACATTTTGTGAAAAGTTACGAAAAAAGAAACAAATTGTTATTTTTTTAAGTAATAACGTATTACTTTTTAAAATTAGTAACAAGTAACGATAACCAATTACCTTTAGTAAAAATAAATGATAACGCATTAATATTATAAGTAATGTTTTTAACTCTGATAAAATATACTTTTTGGAAAATTTAGATTTAAATAATAAATTGAAATAATGTTTACAATTTTTATTTTGTGTAATTTACGTAAATGTACACTGTATGAATGTACTTAGAAATGAATAATTGAATCTTCTTGATGTCCATAATAATATAATTACAAAATGCAAAAATAATTTAATAAAAAAAAAAATTTTTAATATCCTTTAAAATTTTATAAAAATTGAATTATTAAATGTTTTTGTATACAAATACTTTTATTTTTCTATAGATTGAATCATCATGGGACATGGATAAACAATTCGTAGTGGAGCAACATCAAACTGCATTAATTGCGGACGGTCTTGAAACTTCTCTTCCGATGAGTCGAGAGGTTAAAAATAAAGAGCAAATTGCAGGAATAGGAGATACTATTACTTATAACAAAGGCGCTAGTATTATTCGTATGATGAGCTACTTACTAGGAGACAAAATTTTTGAAGAATCATTAAAACTTTATCTAAAAAACAAGTAAATATTAAAATTATTTGTATTTAATTACATATTTTTTAACAATTAATTAATTTGTTATCCATTTAAATATTCAATTTTGAGATATAATAATCTTCAAAAATAATATAATTTATAAAATCAAATAACTTCTAAAAACAACTAATACAAAAGTTTAAAAAATCTTCAATTAATTTTTTCTGATATCTGAATGTATCATTTTAATTAAATATACAAATCTTTAATATTACCTTTATATTAAAATAATATCGTAACATATGTATTAATTTAATTACCCTAAAAACTGATTGATTGCTACTTGATTATTCATTACAATATTGTATTATTAATTATTAATAAATATTTTTAATTATTAATATTTTTGTACAAAATTTATATTTTTTTCTCAACGCAATTAAGAAAAATTATTTTATAAACATAACATGTTTTCTAGCAAAGACGAAGGATTGGGCAATCCGGATAAATTATGGAATGCAGTACAGGAAGCAAACAAAGATTCAGTATTAAAAGAGTTAAATATAAAAAAAATAATGGAATCTTGGACTAAAAAAGCCGGATACCCCGTTGTATCAATCGCCGTTAATAATGATGGTACAATGAATGTTACTCAAGAACGTTTTCTTCTGAGAAACTTGGAAGAAACTCCTCAGGATATCACTTGGTCTATTCCGCTCACATACGGACAAAAACAATCAGACCTCGATAATGTGATTTTTAAATACTTACTAGAAACCAAAGAAGTCACAATAAATCAAAAAATTAACAAGGAGCAGTGGATCATATTTAATGTTCATTCATCAGGTGAGTACCGAACAGTGTCTTTAACTCTTTAGTTGAAAAAATAACTTTCAGAATTACGTGTAAACAGTAATATATCTAAATACGTTATTTTATAAGTAATTATCACATATGTTAATTTGTAACTAATTATTGTAACTAATTAATGTGATAAATTATATTTAAAATAAAATATTATTGTTAAAAATATAAAACACTTTTAGAATTAATGTCACAAATTCTACGATAACTTAAATAGATATTTATAAAAAATATAAATAAAACAATCTAAAACTGTTAAAAAATAATTTGGGTATTTTTATTACAGGTTTTTATCGAGTAAATTATGATCTCCCCGGATGGCAGAAAATTTTGAGTGTGTTAAAAGAGGGCGACATAACTGATATTAATGTATTAAATAGAGCTAGCATTATAGATGATCTGTTAAATCTGGGTAGGGCAGGGTATCTAAATTACGATATAATTTTGGACGGATTGCTTTATCTTAAAAGAGAAAGGGATTATTTACCCTTTAAAGCAGCATTTAATGGTTTGGAATATCTAAATAGGCGATTTTCGGGACATGCGGAGCACACCTTATTTAAGGTTTATTTTTTTTAATTATATATAGTTTACAAAATTTATACTCAAATTTATAATCAAAAATAGACGTAATCATAATTACACAAAAAGCTACTAAACTATCCACATTATCTGTCATGTAAATTTTTTTAGTCTTAAAAACTTTACATTTAACAGCTTCTTTTTATATAAAATTACTTATTTCAAATATTTATTGAGGAATTATATTATTTGAGGAATTATAATTTCCAGATATGTAAATAAATTCAAATATAAAGACATAACATATCCATTATATATAACTTTATAATATTATTTATTTTATATTTCCAGACGTATGTCTTGTCTCTTCTCGGTAATGTAAACAGCCAATTAGGATATGAGGAGCCAACTACTGAAGATAGTAGATTAAAGACTCTATTACGACGAGAGATGAATAACTGGCTCTGTAATTTCAATGATGAGGAATGTATAAATATTTTTAAAACTAAATTTGATGTGTGGAGAAAAGATAAAAAAAAAAGGTAAGAATATATAAGCATTCTTTTATTTATGTTTTAACTTTTACAGTGTATATATGATATGTATATTAAATTATATTAAAGATCAATATATTTAAGTGGTCTCTAGTATCTTTATGATATATGTGTAAGCGTCTTGCGATCATCTATCCTACAAAAAAATTGAAAAATCCTGACTTTTATATAATTTTAAGAAAAATTATATACATATTTAAATAAATTTATAACGTATCTAACGTTAGATTGTTTAATATTCGACAGAATTAACCCGAACGAAAGGCCTATAGCCTATTGCACAGCCATAAGACATGGAACAACTGAAGACTGGAATGATTTATGGAAGGAGTACTCTGAATCCATTTATGCAGCCGATCAAGCAATGATCCTAAACGCTTTGGGATGCAGTAACGATACTAATATCTTAGAAAAGTAAGACTTATTTTAAAATGTGATAAAATTTTATTACTTTTTAAAATGCTGAAGCGTTTTTGTTCAAAATAACAAAATAAAAACACAACACATTTTAAATAATAAACTAGGAGTGATTAAATATTTTCTAATTGATTGTACATAATTCAAAGCAAAATATGTACATTAATTAAAAATATCTAAATTAATTTATTTGAAATAAGAAGTTCAGGTTTTTAACAATGTATGGTAATTATTTTGTTTCATACGATTGGAGCTATAATACAAAAAGAGAAAACTAGTGGTACGATGTAATTATTATACTATACATAATATTATTTTCAAAAAGTAATTATCATTATTTTCAGATATCTGAAAGCTGCTATTAGTAGTTATACAGACGGTGGAATTCGTAAACAGGATAGTACAAGTGTCTTCGCCGCCGTTTATAACTCTGGTCTATATGGTGCTGAATTCATCCTTGATTTTGTTGACAAGTATCACAAAGAAATGGAGGAATAGTAAGTTATCTTCATAATCAACAGTATTCGTGCCATACATCAATATTAATTTGCAAAGTAAAAAGTTAAAATATAACATTCCAGCCATTTATAAATAAGCAATTTATAAATAAATAAATAAATAAGTAAGTGCAGGATATTAATAATGTACTGATATACATTAATATCCATTATTTGTAAAATATATTTTAATGTAAAATAAATTTTATTTCTTCAAATTCTTTTGCGTTATACAAAATATTGTTGAGATAAATCAAGGGTGTACATAAAAAAAATCAAAGATTTCTTTTTTTGATTTATAAACATACGGTTTTTTTTCTTAGCTACGGAGGTCAGGCTACAATAGCTACAATCCTCGATGGAGCATCGCAGCACTTCTCTACTATCGAATCAGTGGACAAATTCAAAAAACTCATAGAAGACCACAATGCAGATTTTAAGTCGATCCAAAAATCTCTGGACTATTCTTTAAAGGTCGCTCAATATGAATTGAATTGGTATACCAATTTTTCGACATCTATAATTCAGTGGCTAAAGGAACGTGAAAAGCTCACGTATCGCCTACCTTTGGATATAACTCCTGAAAAATACCATATTTCCCTTACACCTGATTTGTCCGAAGATTTTCATTTCGACGGAAAGGTGACAATTGAAGCCAAAGTTCAGACACCGACAAGTCAGATCATTTTGCACTCATCTAATATTGAATATAAAGATGAACATAGGCTGAAAGTGGTTAAGGAAGTAGGATCCGGTCAGGAAGAAGTGAAGATCCTAAAAAAAGAGATCCAAAAGCAATACGACTTCTTTGTGATATATGTCAAAGATGAACTATCCGCTGGCTCAAGTTTGACCATCGAAATCGAATACACGGGTAGCTTGAATACGTCAGATCTTCATGGCTTCTACAAAAGCTCTTACATGGACGAGGAAGGACAACAAAAGTAATGTTGAACATTATTATTATATTCACTCAATTCGTAAAAAGTTAGCATTAAATACTTTCTTGAATATTCTTTCTGTTTTAAAGAATTTGCGCTTTAATAAAAATGCTGAGAAAAATTATATTTTTAAGAACTAATATATTTACTATCGTTATTACAATTTATTTCATAACAGTACTTTGACAACAATTTTATATTAAATTTTAAGTAATCACTTTTATTAAAAATTAAATTAAAAAGTGTGAAAGAAGATAAAATATAAAATGTATAAAAAATATTTTTTTTATTTCTCATTTTTTTTATTTATAACTAAAATTCTTGTATTAAAAATTAAACGTTTGAAATGTTTGATGTACTAGATGGCTTGCCGCCTCGCACTTGGAACCCGTTGGTGCCAGAAAAATGTTCCCTTGCTTCGATGAACCAGAACTGAAAGCAAGTTTCACTATTGAAGTTAATGTGCCATCAGATTATGTAAATTACGCTGCCATCAGTAATATGGATATTGTAACGCCTCCCAAAAAGTATGTTTAAATTCAAATGTATTTTTTAAGGAAAATTTTGAATATTTTCTTTTCTAAATAATTATAAATATTTGATTTTGATAGGATTATTAAAATTAAATAATATTATTATTCCGTCTTGTGTTTCAAGTAAATAGAATTAAATATAGCAATATATTTAATATTCCTTGATATATAAAAATTTGCTTTAAAAACGTGTTTCAAATATCATGAATTTTGAATATTATAATATTATTCTTTAAAAAACAAAGTGTTAACAATAGAGCACAATATAAGTGCATATATCATTGTAAAAATAAAATTGCATTATTATTTTAAATCCTGTCGAAACATAGAGATTAAAATCACTTCTTAACAAATTGTTGCAGAAATGAAAATTATGTAACATACACCTTCGAAGAATCAAAACAGATGTCGACATATCTAGTGGCAGTTATCGTTTCCAATTTTGAATATCATTCTGATGAAACAAATAAAGTACGTGTATATGCACGTCCTAACGCCATCGATCAAACCGATTATGCTCTATCCGTAATTCCTGATTTGAAGACCTTCTTCGAAAAGACGTACAAGCAAGATTATCCAATTTCAAAGCTCGCTATGGCTGCATTGCCCGATTTCTCAGCAGGCGCAATGGAGAATTGGGGTCTTTTAACGTACAGGGAAACGAGTATGTTATATGACGAGTTGAATTCATCCATCATAAACAGGCAGGATATCAGAAACGTGATTGCTCACGAAATCTCCCATCAATGGTTCGGAAATTTGGTCAGTCCTAAGTGGTGGAAGTATGTATGGTTGAACGAGGGATTTGCTAGATACTTCGAATATCACGCCCCAGCTCGTGTACGTAATTAAAACACTCTGCTAATGTAATATCAATTTACAACGAAAAATTTGAATCTTTGATACAGTAAGAAATAATTTTTTCACGGAAGTCTATTTTTTAGAAAAAAAAGTTTAAAATACTGTTTTTTTAGAGAAAGAGATCACAAACACAGAAATCATATTCTTCTCTATATATTTTTATACATTTTAATGCAATATACTTAATGAAATAAATATTGAATAAGAATATTACTATCACTAAACGACAAAGATTTCTTTAAACATTAAATTTATTATTTCCATTCTAGATAGATGAAGACAAGACATTAGAATGGCAATTCGTGGTGGACCAAGTACACTCTGCTTTCAGTGCAGATAGTTCCAAATCTACACATCCTATGACTTACGATGTAACAACTCCTCGTGAAATTCAAGATATATTCGACACAATTAATTATGCTAAAGCTGGTAGTATATTAAGAATGGTGGAAAAAACATATGGAAGAACAGTGTTCGATGAGGCATTAGCCGACTATCTTGAAGAACGGTATGTAATACTAATGTTTTTTTATAGATTGCAAACTTTTTTATTAGTTTAACGATTGAAAAGTTCTTTAATTTTAATTATATAACAATTGTCAAATGTTTACTATATTAGTTAATTAAATATAGAAATAAATGCAGTTAGAAATATTTAAGGATTACAAAATGTAATAAGTACATGTGTATTTCTAATTATTTGCATAATTACATTAAATTGTTAAATTAAACATTTACTATGATATTTAAAAACATTGTAAATTAAATGAAGATAGGTAGTTAATTATTAAATTTCATTAAAAGACAAATAAATTATAAACTTTATGAAAAAAAAAATTTTTCAATGAACTGATTACTATATCAGTAACTGATAATATTTCTTTATTTCTGTACTTACCCCTTAAATAAATAACTAATAAAATGTTTTAACAAACTAATTATTATATCAGTTACTGATGCAGTATCATTAGTTACTGACATAGAAATCAGTTTATTAAAACACTTTATCAGTCTTTTTTCACGGAGTAAGAACATGAATAAAAAAAGGATAAAAGCAAAGTTGCTTTATTAAATACAAAAAAATATTACTCTAATGCTCAAGATACCCAGCAACTTGAAATTTTATTTTGCAAAATTTCTGACAAAAAAAACTTTTGTCACAAAGCAGTAATTATTTTTTAATTAATTTTTTAGGAAATACCAATCTGCTACTCCAGAAAATTTGTATGTATCGCTTCAAAAAAAAATAAATAATGGAGAAGACGACATCAAAACCACTTTAGACACATGGACAACTAAACCTGGCTACCCTGTTGTTAGTGTCAATGTTACAAAAGATGGTATATTTTTAGAACAAAAACGTTTCTTCCTTAAAGATTATAAAAATACTTCTGACGATACTACGTGGCATATTCCAATCACATATACATCAATTCAAAGTGATTCAGACTTTGATAATACCAAACCCAAATTATGGTTGAGAGAAAACAATACAAAAATAGACCCAACAACTTCAACTTTAATATTCAACATTCAGCAATCAGGTAATCAGATAAAACAAATTAGAAACTAGAATAAATCGAAATACACTATTCAAAATTTTTCATATGTTAAACAACTTTTAATGCACATATCTGCATTATTTGATGAAAGAAATTTTCACTATTTTGAGATTTTTGCATTTATTTATGTATTTTTACACGTGTTTTTAGGTTATTATCGTGTAAATTATGATGAAGAACATTGGATGAAGCTGATTAATTATCTTAACAATGAGAAATTTGAAACAATTCACGAAACCAATCGCGCAGGATTAATTGATGATCTTATGAATCTTGCAAGAGCAGGCTACATTAATTACAACATTGCTATAAGAGCTACAATGTATTTGGAAAAAGAAGATAGTTACTTCCCCTGGCGTGCGTTCTTTAATAATCTGCTTTATTTAAACAAGCGTTTTGTGGGAACCGATAGTGAAGGCTTATATACAGTACGTAAATTACAATTACATAAATGTGTATTAAAAATAATATATTTTATAATAATTTTAAAAACTGACTTTTCTTATAATTTTTTAAGTTTATTACTCAAGTATGTAATTGCTAAAATTTTTATAGATTTTTTTGTCAAAATGTTATAAAATCTAAAGCAGAATTATACTAAAAAAAGTTTAATTATTTCAAAGTTTTTTAAATATCATATATCTCTCAAGCTTTTTTTTTTACTTGAACAAAATTATTCTTAAATCAAACTCTACTTTAATAGAATTACATATAAACTTTTTAGTCGTTATTCAATTTCCGTTAGATTAACTTTTTTATAAGAAATTTTGTAAGTAATATTCTACAAAAAGAAATTAATATGTATAATTTTTTCAGAAATGGTTAACAACGTTAATAGAACCACTTTACAAACGGCTAGGGTTTGAGGATCCAGACGCGAATGAACTCCATGTGAAAAAAATACTTAGAATACACACACGCAATTGGGCCTGTAAATTAAGCATAGGAGACTGTAAATACAAAGCTGCATCATATTTCCAAGACAAACAACATAATGAACAGTAAGTTCAATAACAAATTAAAATAGACTTATTTCATTGCTTCGTATAAATTATGTAGATTGATACGTACGTAGTATGTAATCTCTAGTGTAGTTGTGTAAAAGGTATAGATAAAAACAAAGATAAAATAAAAGTAGATGTATATAATATTATATCAACCAGATTTTAATTATTGTTTCTCTTATAGTGTACCGCCAAATTACCGTGATGTCGTCTATTGTACAACCATGAGAATAGATAAGACGGAAAAGAATTACAATTATCTCTGGAATGAATACGTAAAAAGTAGTTTTACCACGGAAAAACTTGTAATTCTTAAGTCATTGGCTTGTTCAGGAAACAGAAATGTTTTACTTAAGTAAGTAAACATTATATTTTTTTTTATAGTCCGTATAGCTATTATAAAAAGAATTGATTAGCACATCAATAAATTACATTTACTAATTGTTTCGTAAAATATAAAATATAAAATAGAGGAAGTGATTAATGGAATACTATTTGATTTTTTTAACATAACTCAATAAATATTAACGCGACATAATTCTTATCAACACTAGTTTGTTAGCTATAGAATACTACCAATCACTCTATAGATAGTAGTTTACCGGATATGTAGAACAAACGTAATTTACAATTTATTGAAAAAAAAAAATAAATACATTTGTGAAATAGTACAGAAATCGTAGCATGCTAATATCATAAAGGCACTTTTAATTATAAAAAAAAATTATAAATTAATGATCCTCGTAAATTTTACACATTATTAAGTGGTACAAAAGAAGATTTTATAAATAGCTTAGAAAATGTTCATTGTATATTTTATAAAACATATTTTATTTGAAAAAAAAAGTTTTTATAAACAAAACTGTGGCTAAAAAAGTGACTTTTTACAACAATTTCTTTGTTGCTACTAAGCATTATACAACGTTCACTATAAAATTGTAAAATTAAGAAGTAGTTTTACAATCGTAATGCAAATTGCTCACGACTATCTCACGATCTTTCTCACTACGTGATATAACTTTACATGCCGAATTCGTACATATTACAGCACACAAATTCAAAAACATAATCTAAAAGCCACATTCAAAATTTTCGAGCTGAACTAAAGTTCAAAAATTAATATCTGATATTTCTCAAAATATAGAGAATATACACCTGTAAAAATCACTAAAACTAACATTCAGCTTTTATAAAGACACAGTAAACATCAATGACTAGTAATCATCCTACTGTGTTTAAATAAAATGTAATAAAATAATTTTAATAGTTGCTCTTATTAGAATTCAACGCAAATTATACGAAATATTATTGTATCTCATCATCTCATACGTATCTCACAATCACTATCTTTCTTCTAGTAATGTATGTTATATGGAAATGACAATAATGCAATTTATTTTACAAATTTTTTAATATTTACGTTCTAATATGTGATGCTGTTCTAATAACTTTAAAAAATAAATAATTCATTTAGTTTTGAACAAGAATTGCAATATTAAGCATACTGAACTAATAATCTGATCTGTCCCTTGTATTAAATTAAGGTTATTGAAAGAAGCGGTCAAAGATAATTCAGAAATACGGTACCAAGATAGTGCAAAAGTTTTCTCAAATGTTTACGATGCAAGTTTAATTGGCGTGGATGCTGTCATGGATGTGATTAAATCGGATTATGATAATATATTGCACCGATAGTAAGTAAACAAATTTTACGCAATAATAAAAATTGCAACAACGTAAAATAATATAAAATTTTTAATTATAGTTCTAATGATACTACAAACATCGCAAATATCGTGAGCGCTTTGGCAAGCAGATTATCTACTGATGATCTCTACAAGAAGGTAATTTCTCATGACATGATAAATTTTTTAATTTTATATGATCAAGATTGAAAAAAAAAAATATTTACAACAAATTCTAAAAAATTTTCATAAATATTAATATAATTTAATAATTTTTTCACATATACATGAAACATATTTTATTAAATATTAAATTAAAAAAGCAATTATTATAGCCAAATAAAATATTAATAATAAAATAATCAAGTTTTATTTAAATTGATTTAAATTAAAAAAAAATTGATTTTTTAACGTCGACAAAAAATACAATTTTCTTATAATTTTAATAATTTGTCTAGATATTTTATTCAAATAAGGCAAATCCTTAATAAATTGAAAATTTACTATTTAAATTAAAATTCTTGATAATTTATCATTCGATATCTATTTAATAAAATTTATTTTTTACTTGTAGTATATGGACTTACTCGACTGGTTAGTTACCAAAGAACCGGCATTCAAAAACTCTGTCGAGTCCTATAAGGCAGCAGCCAATTATGAACGTAATTGGTACGATGAAAACGAGCCAATAATATCTGAAGTTTTGGAGAATATATTTCCAAGCAACAGCTACCGCTTACCGAAGTCGCTTGATCCAAATTTGTACAATGTATATCTCACACCTGACATGGAAAAAGGAGTCTTTGAAGGAGAAGTGAAAATAAACATGAGAGTTCAAGAAGATACTTCATTGATAGTTCTTAATTCTCACGAACTTAATATTAAAAACATTGAAGTCTTCAGAAATGACGAACAAATAAATTTGCTGAAAAAAATAGTGCCAATTTCGCAACAATTAAGAATACGTTTATCTAAGCGTGTACATAAGAATGAAATAATAATAGCGAGTATTCAGTTTACCGGAACTCTTAATGACAATATGAATGGATTCTATCGTAGTTCGTATTTCGACAAAAACGGATGGCAACAGTAAGTACAGCATTTATTGTAATATGCGATACATAATTGATACATAATATCTTCATACATAATACCTTTACACACACGCACACACACACACACACACACACACACACACACACAATTTATTAAAAGAAAATAAAAGCAATTTTGTGTCACTTTTTAGCTTTCCAATCCAAATTAAACTTTCAATAACTCTTACTAACTATGAACGTTAATGAGAAAATAACAATATTTAATTAACATTATTTTAATATTTGATTTTGAATTTTTTATTTTAATATTTTATTTAAATTTTATTTTAATATTTAATTTTATTTATTTATAGTTGGTTGGCTACAACGCAGTTTGAGCCTACGCATGCTAGAAAAGCTTTTCCCTGCTTCGACGAACCAAGTTTTAAATCGAAATTTCAAATTAACATTCAACGGCCAATCCATTACAACTCGCTAAGTAATATGCCAATCAAAATAGAAAAAGATAGTTTAAAGTAAGTAAATATGGAAATATGTTTTACAAATGTGGATACATATTCTGTATCTGTACATTTTGTAGTGCACTGTGAAACAATATATAAGTCAGCAATTTTATGTTATTTCAATTATGTTATTTAGGGGTGAAAATTATAAGTGGGACATATTCCACGAGACCAATGTCAAAATGTCGACGTATCTGGTAGCTTTCGTTGTTTCCGAATTTAAACCTGCAGTTAATCCTAATGCTAACGAACTCAACGTATGGGGCAGACCAAGCGTTGCAAAATATGGCAAATTTGCTCAAAATATTAGCCGTGCACTTCTCAAGGAGTTGGAGAAGTTTACGGACATCGAATTTCCTTTATTTAAGTTGGATTTGGTGGGAATTCCAGATTTCTCTAATGGCGCAATGGAAAACTTTGGCCTTGCTACTTTTCGGTAACAATATAATTTTTTATTCGTGACTTTTGGAATGTGCATGTCATCTATCCGTATTTTATAATTAGTTTCTTATACTGCACTCTTTTATGTTACTTTTTTTATAAATAATCCAATTACCTTACTAGTGAATACGGACTCTTCAAAAACGGGAAAGAAATTACAGCCACGCAAGAAAAATACATAATCAGAATAATAGCACATGAACTTACTCACATGTGGTTCGGAAATCTCGTTACTTGCGAATGGTGGGATTACATTTGGCTTAATGAAGGTTTTGCTGAATATTTCGAATGGTTTATATCAGATCAAGTAAGTAATGATATTGTATAAAATAGAATATTTCTCGCAATTAGAAATTTGTTCATTAAAACACGATATAAATCTAATTTACCTTTCTTTAAAATCAATCAACGGTTAATTTTTTAACTTTAAAAGTTTTCTCAAAATAAAAAAAAATTTTTTTCAAATAGTACAAAAAATACAAACATTATTACCAATAACAGATATAATAATTTTTATTTGCATTATTTCTTCTTCTAGATGATGCAATCAATTCATGAAGACTATCAATTCATGGATCAATTCGTGGTCTACGAGCTGCAGCCTGCTTTGTCGAAAGATGCTTCGATTTCGGTACACCCAATGACAAACCCCGTCCAAACACCGGAAGAAATAGCTGGTATCTTTGACTATGTCACTTACGGAAAATGTACGTATCATATGATATCACAAATATTATTATCGGGAGAGATATGTAGCATATAATACTTAACTTAAATCAACTCAAACTCAATTCTTGTTAGAAATATTCTTTCAAATTTTTAATAAATTTTATTCATTATAATAAGATTTTATAAATAAAAAGTATTAAAATTTATACAAAATTTGAACTTATTAAAACTTATTATAAACTTATTATTTGGAAAAAAATTTGTATCACAGTTTTTTGTTTTATAATTACAACATATTTTATTACTAAATTAAATACACAGTTTGATTTGATACTTAACATTTGATCAAACATTTTGTCTTCAATATTTAATATTAAAATATTTATATATGTATTTTAGCTGCCAGTGTTTTACGAATGTTGTTCAATGCAATCGATGAAAAAGTTTACAAACCAGCACTCCGTGATTATTTAAAAAGACTAAAGTTTAGTACGGCACGTCCTGAGGATTTGTGGGAAAGCTTCCAATCGTTAGCATCGATTCCGATTAACAACAAGAGAAACGTAAGCTTTGAGGAAGTCATGAAAACTTGGACGGATCAACCGGGATATCCTGTCGTCCATGCTACATTAAATAACGACATATTAAGGCTTACTCAGGTAACATTATGTAGTTTTATTATATGGTGCTCTCGATATTTTTTCATGTGAATTTCTAAAATTTTCTAACTCAATTTAATATGCTATTTTGCAGGAACGGTTCTTCATAGACAGAAATTTCTCTAGCAAAGAGTTTTACTGGATACCTATTGATATATTCGTTTCAACCAACTTGTATAATAATGTCTATAAACAGCTAGAATCACAATTTCAGAGCACATTTGACGGTGTATCTGTCAATCAACGCCTGTGGCTAGGACCAGAACCTCTGGAAATATTTATTAATCCTCTTAACGACTGGTACGTCGTGAATTACAAACAAACTGGCTTCTACCGTGTTAATTACGACACTTCCTCATGGAAAACATTAATCAACAAGCTGAATAATAAAGGATTCGAAGTTATCAATGTCTTGAATCGTGCCCAAATTATAGACGATCTTTTTAATTTGGCTCGCTCTAATTATGTTGATTACGACTTATTAATGAGCGCAACGACATATTTGGAACAAGAGACACATCATTTACCTTGGAAGGCATTCTTTAACGGTCTATCATACATGTATTCAATACTTGAAGAGGAAAGTTATCAGCAGGATCTAAAAGACTACGTTTTGAGATTAATATCTAAGATGTATGACAAAGTAGGATTCGATGAACGCGATAACGAAACACATTTAGACAAGTTAAACCGGGAAATGATTCTTCAATGGGCTTGCAAGTTAGATAAACAAGAGTGTATCAAAAAATCTGAAGATCTATATGCTGCTTGGCAAAAGAATAGTTCCGAAAGGTAAAATTTTAATCCAACAAATTTTTATAAAATTATTAAATTTACAACTTGTTTTAATTTGAAATATCTAACATACCTTTGAATTATTTTTATCAGTTATCTTTACGACGTTATTATTTACAAAAAAACTAGAAATTTCTGTTTCAAATATCACAAAATATACAACTTAAAACTAAATGCTGAGAATAAAAATGTTCTAACTTAAATTTATCTTGGAAAATTGTATGATATGGAAAATACAATTCTAAAAAAAATATCTTAAAAGTAAAATAAAAAATTAAATTTGTCTAGAAACTTTATTTAAAAAAGCTATAATTTATTTCATCATAGTTTATTTCATTACAGAATTTATAATTTTTATTTGTAATAAATTTTTTTATTTAGAATTCCACCTAATGCACAACCAGCCGTTTATTGCGCCGCATTAAAAAAAGGAAACGAAGATGGTTGGAATTTCCTGTGGGATCAATATGAAAAGTCAAACTTTGCAACTGAGCAAAACGTCATTTTAACTGCACTTGGATGCCCAAAAAATAAGACGATACTCCAAAAGTAAGTTTCCAAATAGACCATGCAACAATAACAATAACTAAAAAAAAAAGAATTTTATAGCAGTGTTACGTTTCTAATTTGTTTAACATAATTAAAATATATTTACGGAAATAATTTAAAAAATATCATTTAATCTCTAACATACATTCTCAATAATGTTTAATAAAATAATTAAAAAATTAACAATATAAGTAGCTTAATTTTTAAACTTTTGTTAGTAAGTTAATTCATATCGTGTAACTTATAAACAAAAAATTACAAATATCTTTGATTACTTGGGCGGATTTCTAAACGATTTTATAAGTATTCGATAGATTCAGAGACAGTTTAAAATAAAAAAAATTCTAACAACAGTTACAGCTGAGATCTCAAATAATATTTTATATGTAATTTTATATATTTTTTTATCTTATATACTTTTTCTAGTTTGAAACATAAAATAATATTTACAAACAATTTGTTTAAACAGATATTTAGGAAAAGCTCTCAAACCTGGCATTCGCCGACAAGATGTTTCAGCGGTGTTTGCTTCCGTATACAGTCAAAGTTCAATAGGAGTAAATGCTACTCTTGACTTTTTAATAACAAATTCCGAGGCGATATATCAGTAGTGAGTATTATTACAGTTTTATCTATTGTAATTATAAAAATAAAATTCTCACGTACATTTTCGTTACAGTTTCGGAAACTGGAATGACGTCGCAGACTTATTTGTCAGTGTGGCATCGTACATATCGAACAACGATCAAAAACAAAACGTATGATTATCCAAAATTTTTATTCAAAAAAATTGATAGTAACAAAACAATAGCATTTAAACTCTTAAAAAAAAAAACTTAATTGAAGATTTATTTTTGCATATTATACGTTAACTGAACTTCCTGTCATATTACAATTTTAAAGAATGCTAATATCATATTATTTATTATTATTGAAAGCTCTTATTAATTAATCATATAAAAAGTGCGGCAATAAAATTATAAATTACATAATGTTGTCGACTATAAAATTAAATGACTTATTTTTCTTTTTTAGTTAAATGATTTCATCGAACGTAGTATAACACGATATCCTCCAATCGTCAGAGAGAAATTACGTTCATCTCTCAGCACTGCGGAAACCAACTTGTTATGGCAAAAAACACATAGCCAAAGAATTGGAAATTGGGTAGTAAGTGTAATGAAGCGTCCAGCAACACAAGGTGACAGTTCTACAAGGATAGAATCACTGAACATCGTTTCTATGATTTTCATTGCTTTAGTATCATATCTTTTAAGCTACTACTAAAAAACTAAGTTGAATGGAAGATGATTATTAAGATTATTGTTCATATTTTTCTTATGCAAAATGTAAAAATAATGTATTATTGATTTGTGTTTTTTTATTTAGCCATTTTTTTTATCTTTAGTTAAAAACAAAGAAGTTATATTTTCTTTAGATTGTGTATTATAATAATGTATTTAAAGCAAAGAATTGTATCTTTAATCGAGCTTTGTAATTAGGCAAATAAAATAAAAATATGATATATTGTATAATCGATTTTTTTATGTATAATTATATATATATATTGTTACGTCCGCCGATTTGAAAACTGGGCGGTATAATTGATTCTTAAATTCTCTTGGCTGCTATCACCAGAATTGTTATTTAAAATGAAAATTATCCTCATTCAATTAACAACAATTTATAGGAATAAAAGGAAAGGGTAAATTCAGATTTGATTCAATACATAATTATCTGTAATGGCATAATTATAAATTAACTTTCAAAAATAATTAGCTAAAAGAAAGTACAATTTTAGAATTGAGAATTTTAAGACAAATTCACTACTTTTCATAATATTTATTGTTATAATAGAGTCTCCTTAAGTTGACCCCGGAGATCGCGTATTTTGACTATGCGTCTTGAGGGGCTAATAGTGTAATTTTCCTTTAAGGGGTTACACCACAGTAGAGAGCGAAAATTTAACGTTCTTTGCGATTTTTTTTTAAGTGGAAGGAAAAGTAAAAGGGTAAATCTTTTTAAGAATGTTGTTAAACATGTTTTGAAGTTTTAAAAAAAAATTTTATTTATTAAAAAATATTACAAAATGGCTGCCCAACAGCCGTTTCTGCGGAACGGTTTTTTTTGGAGGGGCTCCGCGGCACGCAGTAGAAATGCAGCAAAAATTAATCTGGAAAAAAATAAAAAATTTTTTTCTTAAACTACATTAGTATAGCTATAGAAATACGTAGGAAATTTTGAAAATATTCATTTTTGTTAAATTGGCAAGCATTTGAAAAAAAAAGCTAATTATTTTACTACCAAAAAACGGGCACTTATTTGTACGTAAAAAATCAAAATATTAACTTATCGAAAATCGGCTACGTATTTCTATGCGGAATGTTGTTTTAAAGATGTGATATTAATTTGGAGTGAAAAAATAGAAAATTGTTTGAGTTATGCTGCGTGCCGATTTGTAAAAACGTGTTTCGAGAAAAACGCGTTTAAAGTTTTGACTCGTGTTTTGAACATGATAAAATAAAAAATTTGGTTATTAAAAATTTTTTAAAATCAAACCGTCATCGCGCGCAAATAAGCTAAGAAGCTATTTGATGTTTTAATCTACGGTTTTTTTGTTAATAATTCAAAAACAAAGTCGGTGGATTTAGTAAGTATTTTCAAATCTAATATAACTTTACTATATATGTAGAAAAATAAAATTATTTTATGTTGGCCAAATACACTCGACAGCAAAATTAAAGCATTACCTATTTTATCCCCAAAATAGGCAAAATTCAAAAGAGTGTAACTTTGTTAAAAATAATCGTAAAAAAATTTTTAAGAAAGCATTTTAAAGCTTGAAATCTCTAGTTCCGAGATTAATAATTCATTTAACGATTTACAAATTGTTTACAAAGTTACGCAAATTTAAATGAGTATGCGTCAAATCTTAAAATTTTTTACAAACTTTGTAAAGTTCCACGGCGTGAAATAAAAATTGCACGAAAATGCGGTTTACAGCATTTGAAAGCGCGAATCTTTATCTTTAATTTGCGTTTTTGTTGAGCGCTGTACGATTTTTTATCACCGAGTTATTAAATACTGAAGTAACAATAGTCTCGCGCAGCGAGAGAGACTCCGCATGCCGCGCCGACCCCTGTTAAATGCCCCACTCGGGTTGTTGACCGCGTACGCTACGTCACGCCGCGTGCTGTCTAGCCAGCCGCCCCACTCTTCTCGGCCGCAAGGTCATTCGCACTACCCGAGGCGCACGTGGCCGATTGAGAAGAGTGGGGAGGCCGATTCAGTCGGCGCGCGGCACGGCGTGCACACCGTGCGCGGTCAACAACCCGAGTAGGGCAAAGACACGACGCGACGCACATAACGCGGAGTCTCTCTCGCCGCGCGAGACTATTGTTGCTTCAGTGTTCGATAATTCGGTGATAAAAAATCGTACAGAGCTCAACCAAAACGCAAATTAAAGATAAAGATTCGCGCTTTCGAATGCTGTAAACCGCATTTCCGTGCAATTTTTATTTCACGTCATGGGGCTTTGCAAAAGTTTGTAAAAAATTTTGATACTTGTTGCATACGTATTTGAATTTGCGTAACTTTTTAAACAATCTGTAAATTGTTAAATGAATTATTAATTTTAGAATTAGAGATTTCTAGCTTTAAAATGCTTTTTTGAACATTTTTTTACGATCATTTTTAACAAAGTTACACTCTCTTGAATTTTGCCTATTTTGGGGAGTCAGAATAAGTAATGCTTTAATTTTGCAGTCAAGTGTATTTGGCCAACGTAAAATAATTTTACTTTTCTAAATATGTAGTAAAATTATATTAGATTTGAAAATACTAAACATTTAAAAAAATAAATTTATTTTTGGACATTATTTTTGAACTGGTAACTCTATTCATATGTCTCCAGGGTTAATAAAAAGACACATGGAGAGAATTAGTTTAAAGTGCGCGATAATATTCAGTATACATACGACGCTTTAGACATTTGGAGAATTTGGCTGACACACGGCCTTGAAGTTTGTTACTCTTGTTTACAGCGCGATGTGTTTACGCAAGGTCGCCGCGCTATCATTCGCATTCCGAGATTTGAGCGAGCAGGTAGCGTCGCCAGCCTCTTCGTATTTTCTCGCAAAATATCAACTGAATCATTTACTTGTATTTTTGAATAGTTCATTGTACTTCAATTAATTATTAATTCCATCTTATTAATCGCGCCGTATTGTGTAATTCTAAATTAAACCCGCCGGCTTTGTTTTTAAATTATTAACAAAAAGCCGCAGATCAAAACGTCAAATAGCTTCTTAGCTTATTCGCGCACGATAACGCTTTGATGTTTCCGTCGTAATATAATTGAGTATTTTGTGATTGTGACGTAAATGTCGGGAGTGCTGTACGAAGTACCGCGCAATCATCTATTCTTTACCGTGATTTGTAAGTTAATAATTAATCGGTATTTTCGCGAGTGAGTGTCGTGCCACAAAAGACCTGCCACGGAGGACCAAGAGGAGGAGGAGGCCTGGGAGAGGCATCGAGCCCCAGCGGAGCAACTTTGGGGTAAATATAATTCCTTATTTATATAAATTTAATAATCTTTTTCCCTTTTTTTTTTATGTTATCAAATAAATGAAATAAAGATACCGAAAGATAGAAAATTAATATAAAATTGTATACACACCCAAAGAAAAGTTACGTTCAAATTGATGAAATTGTTTCTTTAACTTGGTTGTTTCAAGTTGAAATAAAAATACCTTTCAGGAAAATAAAAATTTATTTGATTTCAAAAAATAACCTTATCAATCATTCTTAAAGTAAATAAATTATTTCTTTAAATAATTGGTTTAATTTTAATAAATAATTATTTAATTCAAAGAAGGTACTGCCAAAAATGTAAGACACAATTTAGTTATTCTGGTTTTAAAAATATATTTCTTTTATTTAAGAAAAGATTTGCGTTGCACAACAAACTGTTTCTTCAATTTTAATAAAAGGAACAATCATAAATTTTCTTTGAATCAAAAAAATTTTTTTAACAGTATAACAATGCACAAATTTCTTTGAGTCAAACAAATATTTTTTGATTCAAAGAAACCTTTCTCTGGGTGTGTAAAAAGTAACTTTTGAAATGTCAATTATTTTAAACACAGTTTTAATTTTTGGATCTTATGTTTGTGCATTACAGTATCACCGTAGCTTCGTGGCTGAGTAACTCCGCTCGTTGCGCATCGGTCGGTGAGTCAGTAATAAATTTTCTCAATATATTTGCATGCTTTTCAAATGTCCTGCGCAGAATCAAAGCACTATATTATCGCGCAATCGTATCCGTATTTTTGTGAGTGGGTTTAAAGGAAAATTACACTATTAGCCCGTCCAATACGCTGCATAGTCAAAATACGCAATCTCCGTGATGATAGTCGCTCACGAAGTTAGCGCAGCGAGAGAACCAATCTCTGAAATTGTAACTCCTACTTTTTTTGGTTACTCAAGAAAAAGTATTTAAATAATAAACCAATTATTATATCAATAATTGTATCAATTATTATATCAGTAATGATGATGATTTAATCAATTAACTGATGAAATATCATCAGTTACAAAGTAATCACCATTTATTGAAACATTTTATTAGGTTTTTTTTTAAGGGTGCAACATCAAACGTCGACTCACTTACAATTCGACACTGCAGAGGAGAGTCAAATAACTTTTTGTTAATATCAAGCATTATACGGAGTAAAGATTAGTAATATTAACCATAAACATTTAGCCGTATTGCACGCTTAATGCAACCATTACCATATCATATTATTATTATTGCAACCATACAACTGGTTAATATACTTATTATGAGATCGCTGTTATATAACACAAAAAAGTATAGTTGTATTATTTATTAATCTTTAACTATATATGTTCATCATTTTCCAAGAATTTTTGTCCGAATGCACAACATTCTTTTGTAACCAATTGCAAATCTTCCCCTGATACTTGTCTAGCCATCGTATATTAGATTCCGCATGCTCTATCACTTGTAGCATAGTTCGCGTTGCCGCACCAAGTTCAGTCAGATGTTCTTTTGCAAATTCTACCATCTAGAAAAATAACATAGAGTGAATATATGTAAAATTACTCTTCCTCGAAAGAGTAACAAGATTTTATGGAATTGATTACATATGACCATCTATTTGTCGAATCAAAGGAAACACATATTAATAGTTGCATCATGATTTCTATTAATTTCTAAGTTTTAAATTACTCATCAAACTACAACATATCTATACTATTATTTTTCAACTTACGTCTTTCAATTCATATACTGTATTTATTTTTATTCCTGCGTACTTTATAATAGCATTGATCCTTTGTAGCGACATTCCAAAACTGCAAATAATAACAAAATTTATGTTACATTAACTTCTTTTACAAATAAATATAATTCAGTTTAAAACAAAAATCTATAACAATATAAATTAGGATATTTGTGCCCACGTAAAGATTTACATCGCAAAAGTTAGAAAAAAATAGGAATAAAGATAATTTTTTTGGCTTGTAATCACTGTTATATAGTATATCTTTACATTATATTAATGTCGTGTTGTAATCATTTCTGTGTTTTGCTGTTAAATGATCAATATGAAAATAACGAAATTGTTGTAAGTTGAATCAATTTGTCAATGTTGTAAGTAGCACTGTGATGTATTTTACAACCTACTTTACGTAAAGTAATTACTCTCCTCCTCTTTCTCTAAGAAATGTAAAAGGCTTAGTAATTATTTTTCGAGATACATAAATATAAAAAGATAATAAAAGAGTATATAAAGCTATAGGTAAGTGCTTATATCTTGCTCGTATTCTTTGTTCAGCTTGATTATTCTATTCATTGGCCAGGAATCGCATTTTTTTTATATACAGCAAAAATGTGATTATGCAAAGGTTTCTAAAAGTTTTCTTTTTTCAAATATAAGAAAATAAATGTTTTGTTCTTTAATCTTTTCCATAATAATAGACAGTATAAATTCTTCAATGATATAGTTTATTTATCTTAAACATAACAAATATGCTTGACAAATTAAGTTTTCAATGCGTGCGGTATATTATATATCGAAATAATTCAATAAGTAAGCAGCTTCAATATTTAACTGTTCAGGATTAATTGACATTTTTACTGAATGTTCTTTACTTTTATGCTTTCTGCGATAATAACATAAAAAATATACAAATACGTTAAAATAAGAAAATAAAACTACATACTTACTATTTCTTGATGTGAGCCCATTTGTTTCTAAAGTAATCAAACGCGATTGGCTGCCCGGCAACGTTGCTGGCAACTAATTCGAAAACTTGGATGGCATCCTGCTTTCTGATTCCTGAGTTTTCTGTAAAAGCCCAATCTAAATATCGATACAACAGCCATACCTCTTTTGTACAGGCTAATGCCTCCAACAACAGATCCTTTTCCGATCCTACGTTGGTATTTAAGTATCGTTGCCAAATGAATTCCCATACGCTTTGTCCACCTATTCGAACAGCCGTGCAATAAACCACGCTCTTTAAGTTCGGCGGAATCCTAAACATAAAATTTGTAACAATTACGAAATTATACGTAAATAGCTTTATTAATTATTCTTAAAAGATAATAAAAAATATTATAATTAATATATTTAATATCAGCAGGATGAATCAAACAACTTGATCAAATGCATGAAAGATACAACAATGTGCCAATAAATAATTTAATTCAAAGTGTTCCATACATGTGTAAATTGCAACTCATGTTTTAAAATGCCAAACCTTCCATTTAGCTTTGGCAGCTATAAAAAGCCGCGGGGGAGGAAAATTATTTATTTATACCATTTTAATCTTTGCTAATTTTTTATTTTTTACTAAATATAATTTTATAAATTTATTTCTCTATTTCATAATGAGGTGCTGAGATGCAAAAAATTTGTTTATTCTCTATTTTTATTTATGACAGCTTTTACAACATTAATCAAAATCATTTTTCATGCGCAACTTTAAGAAGTTTAATAAATGTTTCTTATTTCCAAATTTGATTTTAATTTTTATCATTACTAAAAAAATTTTTGCAACGCATTAATACCCGTACTTGAGAATCTCTTTAAAATCTTTTTAAATAACATAATATTTAATAATATAATATTATAAAAAGATATTTACGGATTATAAATGTCTGGATCAGGCATAGTACTCCAATACTTGTAATATTGCACAGCGTTCATAACGCAACTTTGATGGCCAAAATAACATGCCCAATTTAGAACGTTTATTCGTGTGAAGATTATTAGCTGAGAATCTTCCACGTTATCAGTGAAACCAACTTGCTTGTATACCTCGTCGAGTAGTTTTAATACAAATAACTGAAAAAAATTTTAACGATTGGAATAGTAAAATATTACACATTATTTTATAATAATAAAACATCGATTTAAGCACTTATTGATATTTGTAATATTTCTCATAAATATCTATTACTAATACTTTTATTTGACTACTTACTCTGAATTTGTTGTATGCCTGTGTTTTGATTAGCATATTGTCGAGATGACTCAGAGATAACAAAGCTGCTGTCCAGGGCAAGTATTCGGTTTCGTGAACCAAATAAGACGTAACATTAAAAGCGATGTTATAATCAAGTTTGCCAGCTCTAGCCAAGTTAAGAGCATCATCAATCAACTGCGCTCTGTTAATCGTCGAGATATATTTGAATTTTGTCTTATTTTTCAATTGTTTAATTATCATCTGCCAATTGTTTGTGTCATAATTCACTCTGTAGTACCCTATCACATAAGCACAAGTATGTATTATCAAACATCGCGTTTATATTTTCATAATATTAAACAAATAAATTAATAATATTTTCTAAAACATTTCAAGAATATCTTTTTTTCTAGAAATTTTAATCATTCCGTTTATATATATTTCAATTTATTATTACAAAAGGTTTACTCTTAAAACATTTCTAATTATTCTTTTCTTTCTTAATTTAATATAGCATTGATCAAAGGTTTTAATACTAGAATTAATCACAATTATTTGACAATTAATTTTCTCAAAAAAAGTAAAGATAAATAACGATTCTGCACTATAAAAGTATGTTTTTAATTTTTACAGAGAAAAATAATTTTTTTACCGTAAATATTTCATAAAAATATATTTACCAGTTTCTTGCACGTTAAAAAGTACCCACTGAGATGGAGTCACATCCAAATCGTTAAACATGATCGAACGTTCAGCTTTCATCCATTCTCTGGGTTGAGTGTCATTGAAATTTAATTCTTTTTCGCTCGTATAAGTAATAGGTATCCACCATAATTCCTTAGACTTATCAGATGTGATATTTGTGTCGTTATTATTAAGCAAAAAGCGTTCCTACGAAAAAAAGACGATGCATGTGTTGTTGATGCATAGTGTAATTATCTTTTAATTTTAATAATAATTTAAAAAAAATAAAATTAATTAAATGGATCTTATTTAGAGGATTCAGGTACTTTATTAGTATAACAAGTTGCATTTTATTTAAATATTATTTAACTTGTGATTGTCATCATACCTGCGTTAGCGTAAAACTATTATCATCGTAGTTTCGTAATACAGTAACTACAGGAAAACCAGTTTGCAAGGTCCAAGTATCCATTATTTCTTTAACAGTTACATTTGGGTCAAGTACTTTGTCTTTATGGGCTTGATTGGTCAAAGCACACCACAAATCATTTTGCTCGGCATTTTGATAAGCTCTATTTGATATATAGAATATATAGTACATCAATTATTTTTGCATTATACATGTAAACATTTTTTTTTTATTTATATTAATTATGGTAAAAATGATAATGTTAATTATTATTATCTAAATAATATCTATCTAAATAATATTATTATCTAAATTGCTTTATATATAAATAGTCAGAACTTCTATTAATCTTTACTCACTTTTCATTCAAATAATTGGTTAAACCCTTCTTGAAAACTTCTGTAGTGAGGAAATGATCCATCATTCTTATTATGGCCGCACCTGAGCAATTTCAATATGGATATAGTTACATCAACTTTATTTAGGATGATTGTAATCCACAAATCATCAAGTACCTTTATCATAAGAAATCTGGTCAAAAATTTCATTAATTTCATCTGGATTGTCAACTTCAACAGATATAGGATGAGAAGATTCCAAAGAGTCTAAACCAAATACATGTTGAACCTCGAGAACAACAAATTGTTCCAGCATTTTCCATGTTGGTTCCACCTGCATATTTTAAAAAAGTGCAAAAATTTATGTTGTAATACAATATATAACAAATTTACATTAATATATAAAATTTACATTGTAATATGTATATTATATAAAATATATTCAAGCTTGTTTAAAGTATTAACATTTTCTAAATTAAATTTCTTAAGTCGCCGATTTATTAACGTAATATATTATGTGTTACAATAACAATTTTTTTTATATTTCGTGTGATATGTAATCCTGTAACGATTAAATAGCGTACCGCATTCGTGCCAATATATTCCATGTAACTGGCAAAACCCTCGTTCAACCACAGATCCGTCCACCATCTTGGAGTCACTAAATTTCCAAACCATTGATGAGCGAGTTCATGAGATATTACCATTGCTATGTTTTGCTTGGTATTATTGGTCGCTGTCCTATCCTCATACAGCATTGCTGTTTCTCTAAATTAAAAATATCATACTACATATTTCCGTATTTTAGACAAATATAAATTATTTCGAAGAATTTTTATACCCTAAACTGCGCTGGCATTCCAAATATTATACTTTTAACAACTATTTGCAGTTTTTATGACATTTATGTGACTATATAAAAATTAATCGTTAATCATTTTATATTTATTTTAAGATTTTTCAACGTCTGTATGACTCATACAGTCGTCTTGTCTAAACGTTCTAACGACTGCTACCTGTTCTTTTGAGTTACAAGATGGTTGTAAAAAAAGTCACAAAGTTTTAAAAAAAGTATATAAACATTTCTATAACTGTTATGCTATTAGATTGTGTCTCTTGGAAATGTTCTCTTACTTCATATTAATAAAGTAATTATCAATCGTCAGTGTATGCTCTACATTCTTACCTATATGTTATTAATCCCCAATTTTCCATGGCGCCAGCGGAGAAATCAGGTAGCGCGACCATATCCATCTTCGGCAACGGAAACTTGATATTGAAATAGTCTTCGTAGTATCTGAGTACTTGCGATCCAATATGCAAGCTGTATTGTGATTGATCGATGACGTCGTGACGCGCCCAAACTCCAAATTTACCATCTTCCGATTTCCGTACATCAAAGTCGGAAACTATAAAGGCCACCAAGTACGTGGACATCGGTACCGAACGCTCGTAACGATCCCACACGTATGTGTCTAAACCGGAACTGATTTAGCAACATAAGAAATACTGCTTAAAACTCTGTAATACTTAAATACTAAAAATTTACTATAAAATTAATATTTTAGAAGAAACCAAATATATAATAAATTATTCTTTATGATTTCACTTATTATTCATGTCTTTACTTAAACGGTAAAAAAATAACTTGTAATTTATGAACGTTGTTAATGCCCAGTAAGCTATTGCAGAAATATGATAAATAATAGACTTTTTTATAAGTTCTATGAAATACTTAGATGAGTACTACTTTAATTGCGTTAAATTTTACGTTTTAGATATTTTGCGATAAATAGAAATCTAAATTATAAACAGAGATCCACAAGAATCATAACATTCAACCACAATCATGAAAATTAATTCAAAAGATACAAATCAGATTTTATTAGCATCGAAATTACGCTAATGCGAAAATATGATGTGCATTTACTCACACTGGAATCGGTTTTCCTTTTTGAGGCATATTTGAAATAGATGTCATATTCTTGTGACGCGCTATGGTGATTTGAAACTTAGCTTTCAAAGCCGGTTCGTCAAAACATGGGAAAGCACGGCGTGCATCAGTCGGTTCAAACTGAGTCGCAGCAATCCACCTATACAGAATTCAAATACATTTGACAAATAATCGAGGAAGGTCTTGTTTGAATCTGTACCAAACTTGAGAACGTAACAAAAATATTTAAAGTTTTACTCGTTCTCTCTAATCAAAACTCTTTGCGACTAGCCTGAATATGAAACAACCCAACAAACACCAACAGTTGTAAAACTGTTAGTTGTAATTTCCCACTTAACAATATAACTGGTAATAACAAGGGTGTTACATAAAAATTATATTGTTGAGTGTGTGTGTGAAATTAGAAGTTATATAACTGTTAGTTGGTGCTTGCTAGAAATATTATAAATCAAGAAATTTTGTAAAATAATCGCCTTTGTCACTTTCTTTTTCCATAAATTTTAATTTGTTTTTCAATGTTCAAATATATTTATGATATAATACAACTCATGCTTTTTACAACTCATCTAATGAAATGGTCCGTAGATTGAAGTTTTAGATTTTAAATTTACATTGATGAATTCAGCAGTGAATAAGATAATTGTATATCAGAATACATTTTACATTAATAAATAGTACATTAAATCAATTACAGAGCGAAGGAACAAATCATTTACATCATCAAAGCTCTATTATGATATCATTTACCTGTTTTGATTGCCGACCATGTACGAGCTTCTATAGAAACCGCGCAAATCATCATTCAGCTGACCAATGAACTTGAGATGCACAACGTATTGCATGCCTTCCCTCAACGTGTCCGACGTTCTAATCACGTAAAATTGTTTATCGGTATCGTTTTTCTGCTCAGCGATTGCAATCTTGATCTTGTCATTTTTATTATCCGATTGCTCCCTAATATTCGTAAAATTCTCATCGATCTTCATATCGACGGCGTGCAACGTAACATTGTTCGTATCCATTGTTACATTTATCAAAATTTTGACCTAAACAAATCAATCTAATAATAATATTATAAATTTTAATAAAGTTAGTCTTTATAAAACAGTCTTTATTTCAAATTAATAACACCTACATTCAAATTTTTTTCAAAAGCCTAAAAACTTGAATACTATATATATTTCTATTAAGTATGTATAAAATTCCTATAATTATCTTATTACAATATTCAAAAATTTTAACATCGTATGTATATAAAATTTTATAAAAGCGCAAAATTTTTTAATCTAACTATGTAGAATTTTTATTATTCCATACTCATTTAAATGTCCTTTTTTGATCGCAATTTAAAAAATCATCGCGTGCCAGAACAATTTACAGAGAAGTTAAAAGAACAAAAATAAAACTGAACAATAGTTAAAATTATGATGCATTTTCTTATATCCAGCATATAAATGTGAATAGTTACGTCATTTATTACGCGCATTTAATCGTTAGCAGTAACAACTTATGTATTATGAATTAGGTAAGTAAAGAATATTACACTCTTAATACTCACTAAAAGGTAATCGTTTATAGCACAATCAAACATAGATTTATCTGTCAATAATTGTAAAGACATCGCTTATAATGTCAAAAAAGACTAAATATTTTAGTAAGTACTGAGCATCTTAAAAGCACGTTGAAATATTTAATATTTTAATTTAATCATCAAACAAGTAATATTTAAATTATATCTTTATAAATAAATAAAATAATAAGTCACAATAAAATAATTTACGTTTAAAAAATACAATACTACAAACACTAAAAGTTATATATTTAAAATAGAGAGATCAAACAATATAATGTTGCACTTTCAATTAACACGTAAAATTCCTATAAAATTATTTTTTTTAAGATATAAAAACAGATATTTTTTTAAATTTGTCACTAGAAAATATTTTTGATTAATTACAAATAAAACTAAATTAATTACATTACCTCGCCGTGGAAGGTAAAGTTGCCCTCCCATATGAAAGGTATTAGCCATAATTCGTACGAATCGGGTACTACAGCTTTCGGTAACTTCACATCTATATTTTTCTTTATTAGATTTGGAAAACCGTTTCCAATTTCTGTGAGCAAACCAGTGCATGTTTGAACTTGTTTCTGCCCGTGACAAGGTGCAAAGTAATACACCAATAAACCAGTGGCGGCTAAGCTGATGAGAAAAAACACGCCCAGAAAGAAAGTGGCACACCAGGAAATCGTGCAACCACTTTTGTTTCCAAATGTAGTTGTTTGTGCGTCCATCGTCGTCGAAACGTCACAAGACTGAATTATATATGTCAGCCTGGCAAGAAAAAAGACATGCATGTGCACTTTTTAGTTTTATCTTTCTTATACTAATTATTGCTTAGCGTAATTATAAATTAATAAACGTTATTTTTCATTATCTATGTAATATCATGAAATTATTTAATGTTCATGTAGAACTTCGTCACATTCCTTCATGGTCATTGTTGTGTAATTAATTTAATAATTTTAGTGAGTCTTATCCAAAAAACACACAAAATTTTCGTTAAATCTCAGTCAAAAGTGACATCTCGACTTTATTGTGACAACCGTAATTACTTTGGTATAGGCAATTATCATTAATTCTCACTGTGACTCTCCAATCCTAATTAATATACTCTTTTTAAAATCTCCTTAACTGATACTCGCCAATCTAGCTAGTGTATTTGACAAAACTTTAAATTTTAAATTATTGTATCTTTGCTCAAAGTTAATGTAATTAAACAATTATCTATTTTGAAGGTCAACATCTAAGAAATAGGATTATGTAACTTACAATTATGTAAAGTTATAAAAAACATTTGCTATAAACAATTTTTCATGATGTAAAAAAAAGCATAATTGATAAAAATATCTAGTCCACTAAATCCTCAAATATTAATTAAAATTAAAATCTACTTACTTTTGTAATCTTTTTTCATAACGTTTTTTTATTATTATACTTAAAAATATTTAAAATGTCTATTAAATAATACTTTTTTTTTTATTTTAAGAAGAAATTATTTATATAATTTTAACAAAAATTCTACTATTTAAAAAAATAGTAAAATGTCCATGAAATATAAAATATAAAATTATATAAAATAATATATATATATATATATTATTTTGTAATATATGTAATATACGTAATATATATGTACAATATAAAATGTAATATAAATGTAAAATATGAAATTAAAAATCGATAAATAACGTAGGCTTTGTTTCTTGTATAGAAATTACAAGTATCAAGTTACACGTTATAAATGCGTTATAAATGCTAATCAGAATGTCGTATGCGCGTTGATGATTATATAAATAGTTAATGTATGCAAAAGAAGTAAATATAGAAATTTGTAAAAACAATAGCAAAAGATAAGTAAATATAAAGAGAAAGAGAAAAAAATAAAAAAAAAGTATTATATATAGATACTTGCAATAAAGAAGCGTGGAAAAGTCGGTCGAAACAATTGCAAAGATAACCATATAATTGCTGTTGAAATGATATGCCTAACGGTATCTCCTGGTCTAACAACGCAAAAAAGGGAACACACTTATTTAAATTTCTAATTCAAACTATTTTTTACTCTTTTATCTTTTTTTTTTAACTATGATGCAGTTCAACTATTTACAAAAGAACGTTTTCATGAAAGATTAACATAATTATGCAGTTATGATGTAATGCTGCATAAACCATGCTTGACCACTTAAATAATGAATGCAAAATGTAGTGTCTATTTGCCGTAATTACGAGAGGTAAACTTACACTGCCTAATTTATATTAAATAAAGAAACGCTACGCTGAATTCAGCAAACACATTATACCGCAATTCAAATATATCACATGTTTGACGACGTGTTTCTTATTTTCACAGAATTTACTTTTCACTGGTAAATTTTTGACATTTGTTTGAATTTATTGCACCTATGTTTCCAAGTTGCAAACACCCGCGAAGCAGTCAGCCGTGTCGATTTCGTGTTGGAAGAAGAATGAATGTAAAGCAATTTAAGATATTTGCGACGGCGCCGCAGCGCTGCAGTTTCCTTCGTAATATTGCCGCACTGTTACGCTGATCATTCGTTCAGTGATTCACATACTACTGTCAAGAGGTAAAGCGCTATGCAACTTCGTCTTTTTTTTTGGAAGAGGGAACGATGAAGTTACGCAATATTAATGGTTCACATCTGTTTAAAAACTTATATCCGTACAAAGATGTATATTTTTCATCATAAATAAAACTTTGTTTTTCAAAATAAAGTAAATCTGTAGTTTATTTTTCTTTAAGAATACAAGAAACTAATCAATATTTAACACTTTTACGTTTCAAATTTTCAAAAATAAGCGAGTAAATGTGAAATAGCGTAGTAAAATAATAAAACTAAATCATAATTTAAATAAAATAAAAATAATGATAATGATAATGTTTATCAAACAGTTCTCTAATATTATATTATGACCTTATGGATGCTTTTTTAATAACATAATCACATTTACATTAACTTATAATAATTGAGCAAAACGCATCAAATTTTTAAACAATACTTACAAAATTATTTGATACGATTTCAGTACTTACCGTAAAGTAGAGTGATGTAATATCTATATAATGTTGATGAATAACGTTAAACTGCTTTATACTAACAATAATAAAATTAAATACACTGGTTTTATTACAGCTATGCAAATTGATATAATTAAAAAATTATATTTTCTTCATTTTTATTATTAGCTTACTAAAAAAATTAATTAAAAAATTTTAAAATTTATATTTTAATGATAAAAAAGTATTTTTTTGTTCATTCATTAATAAAGAATAAAATAGATATACGACAAAGTTTTGTAAAAAAATCAATACAATTTTTATTATATCTATATGACATGTATCAATATCTTCAAAATAAAGCGGTATTATATTTTCCATAGCATTCTGCTGTTATAAAATACAGATTGTGACATAATAGCCGCACTTCAAATCTTCAATGAATAATTAAATTCCAAATAGCAAACTGACGTTACTTGTCATTATTTTGGTGGCAAAATTTTGCATAAAAAAATGTTATTTTGACGTCAAAGTGACAACAAATAATGTCAGCTTACTATTTGGAAACTTATCGAATAATTATTAGCAATCGATTATGTAGCTGATATTTATGTATTAAGAATAGAGGATTCTTTAATATTCTAAGTACGTATGAAGCATTGTTGACTCATTATACTATAGACAATATTTAATCTTTAAGCAAGAAACTTTTAACATATGTATAATTTGTTTGCCACATATAAATCTCTTTATTGTCTTTATTGATGAACGACTAAAAATTATCTAGTTATTTTCAACATGTATTACAATTATATTCAATGTTCCATAATGGTTGCTGAAAGCGCGACTTCTATTAATTATACATGAGTATTTGTAACAATTATTATTTATAGAGAAGAAGGTAGTATTATGATCACCCATTTACATTTTATGCACTAACTTTGTTAATAATCATTATTTTATGTAGAAACTTAACGATTATATTCATCAAAACGTTGTTTAATAAAATTAAAGTTATAAAATATTTATTGAATATTATTTATAAAAATATAGCGACGTAACATAACGGGGATAATATAGCCACCACAAAAATAAATTTAATATCTAATTGGTTTTGTTTAAAAAAAGAGACATTTTATTTCAAAATTATATATTTTTAATTATCATGATTTAGAATTTTTTTTTCTATTTTCAGAAACATCACGGATATCATTTTATCTTTGTTCAACGTTAACATTAACATTAAATAACAAGAATAAAATTATATCTCCAATGAGTTTCTGAAGCTCTGTAGACTGACAATCAATTTATTGAAGAATTATTTCGATATGAAAATCTTGATTGTAGCCATATTACCAGCTTAGATAATCGTATTAACAGAATGTTATGCTATTGTTTAACTCAAAATACGAACAGTCAATTAGAAAGTTAAATAAAAAACACTCAAGTATACATTCGTAATACACTTAAGTTTAAAAACAATGAAGAAATGTATGTAATTAAGTGCTACAAAGTACCTTGAAAAAGTTTCAAAGTGCACAAAAGTAAAAATGCCTCGTAACAAATGTCGACTGTTGCGCACTGGCATATTAGAGCTACTACATAACAGACTGCTATTAAACAAATGATTCCTTAAGTAATTACTAGAACTCGTCGCTTAATAACAGAGATAATACATGTGGCCATAATATCTACATGGACCATAATTTCACCTTCTTCTCTACTAATTATTTTGACCTAATATACAATTATCTATAATCTATGTCATGAATATAAATTAATTTCCAGTAATATGTTTTGTCAAGAAAAAATATAACTTTAGAATTGAGAATTTGGCAACAAGTCTGCTACCTCTCATAATTATTACTTCGAACACGAGAATCCTCTTTCTTGGTATTCAGCGGATTCACGGTAAAGTTCTTCAGACTTAGAGTAACGTGTGCGCAGCAATTGTGAGATCCGAAATTTATTGTAAAAGGGGATTAATAATATTATCTCACTTTTCCCATATTTAAAATATACTCCGTAATTTGGCGGCATATAATTAGGAATGTGAACACGAAACACTGTGGGCGTTATTTCACTCTGCATTATAAGTATCGTAATAATGCTGGACATATTTACAAATACATACAAAAACACATGATACTCTTGTACCAATTCGTAGACTATTTTGTAATTTCATTTCTTGTGCCGCATTTATAATTTATCGTGTACAGTCGAATTTTCGCACACCGCTTTGGCGCTGCGAAATAAATCCGGCGTAAAATCAATTCATATATGTTGCACTCACGAATAGACAAGAGAGAAAGAGAGAAAATAATTTTCTATCGATATTAACGATTACGCGGTGTTCCTCTGCAACCAATCACGAATCGTCACGTGATTGTTGTCGATCCACCGTATGTTGGCTTCCGCTCGCTCTATCGCTTGTTGTATAGTTCGCGTTGCGGTACCAAGTTCATCCAGGTGTTCTTTTGCAAACTCTACCAACTAAAAAATAATATATAAAAAATTATTACATTGCAGAATAAATTTTTGTCAAAAGAATAAAGAAGTCTTTATTAAAATTTTAAATTACAACTTCTAAAATATATCCACACTATCACTTTTCAACTTACGTCTTTCAATTTGTATCTTGTATTTATTCCTATTGTTGCTGACTTTACGATATTATTGACAGTTGATAGCGATGCTCCAAAACTGAAAATAATAAGATTTACATCAAGCTTTCATAATTAAAATATAATTCGATTTGAAATATCCACAACAAAATTATAATTATTAAAATCTCTGATATTTTCTAATTACGCAAAATGACATTTCTAATTAATAATATTCTTTTCTTCTTAAGGAAAACATTTTATTACAAAAATATATAAATATAAAAATAAAAAAAGGTTTGACTGCTTACTATTCCCTAAGATGCACCCAGTTGTTTCTGAAGTAATCAAATGCAAATGGCTGCCCGACAATGTTATTGGCGACCGATCCGAAGACTCGGGTGGCGTCTTGCTTCCTAATCCCCGAATTTTCCGTGACAGCCCAATCTAAAAATCGATTCAACAGCCATACCTCTCTTGTGCATGCTAAAGCCTGCAAGAGCAGATCTTTCTCCGATCCTACGTTAGTTCCTTGGTATCGTTGCCAAGCAAATTCCCATTCGCTCTGTCCGCCTACTCGAATGGCCGTGCAATAAACCACGCTCTTCAAATTCGGCGAAATTCTAGAAAACAAGATTTGTCCGAAAATATAGATATACATGATTAATTATTCTCTGAAGGTAACAGAAAATTTAAAATATAACAATTAATATATCTAACACCAACTACGCACGAATCACTCATCATGCACTAAGAAAAACGTTTCATTGCAACAACAAATAATTTCGGTTAAAATACCAAACAAAACTATTTAGTTAGCATAAATAAATACTTTTTTTATTTATGTATATTTCGCGGAAGCAATTAAATTTTTTATATGAGATAAAATATTCAAAAAATGTAACGGTGTACCAATAATTTAGTCTTAAACAATATATTTTTACTTACGGATTGTTAATGTCTGGATTAGGAGTGTTACGCCAATTCTTGAATTGTTGAACGGCGTTCATAACGCAATCCTCGTGATCGAAATTGCACGCCCAATTTAAAACGTCAATTCGAGTGAAGACGGTAAGTTGAGGATCTCCTCCTTTATCAACGAAGCCAACTTCCTTGTACACATTGTCGAGCAGTTTTAATATGTATAACTGAAAAATATTAAAGAATATTAGAAAATAATAAAGTATTATTTATGTTTTATGCTAATTATCATAGAATTGATCAACAATTAATATTTCTCAAATAGCTAACACTGGTATTTTGGTTTGATAAATACATACCCTAAATTTATCGTAACCATGTGTTCTGACTAGCATATCATTGAGGTAATCCATGGCACTGAAAGCTGCTTTCCAAGGCAAGTACTCGATTTCATGGGCCAAGTAAGACGTAACATCGAAAGCAATGGTGTAGTTGAGCTTGCTAGCTCTAGCCAAATTGAGAGCATCATCTATCAACTGCGCTCGATTAATCGTAGAGATATCTTTGAAATTTTTATTATTTAATTGTTTGATTATCATTTGCCAGTTTGTTCTATCATAATTTACTCTGTAGTATCCTGTAACATAAACAGAATGTATATTATCTTATATCGCATTTATATTTTCATAATATCAAACAAATAATATCTATCATCTTCTAAAACATTTTTAAAATAATTTTCCTTCTAGAAAAGTTTCCTCTTATATATTTCGATTCACAATAGCTTTTTAAATTGATTCAAAAATTTATATTATTAATTAGAAGACTCATTTTCAATATATTTTTAATAGATTTTTTACAAAATTATTACAAGAGAATTGTTGATAAAGTGCAAATTATTTAATAATTAATATTTTCTGAAAAAATTACGCAGAGAAAGAGACATCACTAATCACAGAGATAATAGAGGTAACCGTAATGTTTCCAGTAGCCATAATATTATATACCTTCTCTTCTATTATAAAAATATATTTTTATTTTTATCGTAGAGAAATATGATTTTTTCATCAATATTAGAATGAATATTTCATTAGAATATAATTACCCGTTTCTTGAATGTTGAAAAGTACCCATTGGGATGGGCTCACATCCACATCGTTAAGCATAATCGTGCGTTCCGCTTTCATCCATTTCGCGGGTTGAGTATTATTGAAGTTTAATTGCTTCTCACTTGTATAAGTGATAGGTACCCACCATAATGGTTCCGACTTGTCCAATGTGATCGTCGTGCCACTATTACGAAGCAAAAAGCGTTCCTACAAAACACAAACAATACTTAATACATAGGCAATTATAAAACACTTAAAGAATAACCACTTTATTAATCAAGCAATTATCTGCTATGGAATGTAATATTATATACTTTGTATATTTTTTTCTGTTTGGTGACAAAACATTGTCTAATAGAAAGAAATCAAGGGAAAGATGGCTGTACGAGTTAGACATACTCCTATTCATTAAAATCTCATTTAACAAGTCACGTTATATTCAATTATTATTTAATTTGTGATTGTCGGCATACCTGTGTCAGCGTAATGCTGCCGTTGTTGTAGTTTCGTGTGACAGTAATTACAGGAAAACCGGTTTGCAGGGTCCAAGTATCCATTATTTCTTTTACGGTTACGCTCGGGTCAAGTACCTTGTCTTTGTGAGCTTGTTTGGTCAAAGCAAGCCACAAATCATTTTGCTCGGCACTTTGATACGCTCTATTGAATACACAGAAATACCGTCAATTAGTCTTATATAAAAAAATTAGTTGAAAAAATATTATTTATAAGTAAAGTAAAAATGTTAATCATTTGTCAAAATATGTATAAATTAACACTTTTACTCACTTTCCATTTAAATAGTTAGTTAAACCCTTCTTGAAAACTTCTGTCGTGAGGAAATGATCCATCATCCTTATTATAGAAGCACCTGAGCAATTTAGAAGTATAGAAATAATTATATTAATTTTATTTAAAATCATTTATAATCTACATATTATGTTAAGTACCTTTTCCATAAGAAATCTTGTCGAAGATCTCACTAATTTCATCCGGATGGCCGACTTCAATGGATATAGGATGGGAAGATTCCAAAGCGTCTAAACTAAATACATTTTGAAGATCGTGAACGACGAATTGTTCCAGCGCTTTCCACGTCGGTTCCACCTGCACGTTTCAAGAATGTAAAAATTGACATTACAATATATATAACATATAAAATATATTCAGGAATGCTTAAGCATTTAACACTTTCTAAATTAAATTACTTAAATTGCTGATTTATCAACGCAATATTACGATAGCTACTTTAACGTCGCGTGCGATGTATAATCTCTTATCGATTAAATGGCTTACCGCATCCATGCCGATGTATTCCGTATAACTGGCGAAACCCTCATTCAACCAAAGATCCGTCCACCAACTTGGAGTCACTAAGTTTCCAAACCACTGATGTGCAAGCTCATGAGCTATCACGACGGCTACTCGCTGCTTGCTACCGCTGGTCGATATGCCTTCTTGATACAACATCGCTGTCTCTCTAAATTAGCAAAATAAAAAAAAATTACTTTTGTATGGATTAAAAGGATATTGTAATGAGATTTAAGGATTAATTAAATTAAATTAAGAGGATAACTGTAATGAAAAACATTAGGAAAATTTCTGCATATGCAAAGCAAATTAATACTCGTCCCGCATTATTCATGTTATATTGTAAAATATAATTAAAAATATTCTTTAATTTTCTTTTATACAGTAATGAAGCAAATGTTACTAATTGCGCGCAGGATATCTTATTACCTGTACGTTATCAATCCCCAATTCTCCATGGCGCCAGCAGAGAAATCAGGTAACGCGACCATATCCATCTTCGGCAATGGAAATTTGATTCTGAAGTAGTCCTCGTAGTATCTGAGTATTTTCGGTCCAATATCCAAGCTATATTGTGATTGATTAATAGCATCGTGGCGCGCCCAAACTCTAAAGTTACCATCTTCCGATTTCCGTACATCAAAGTCGGAAACTATAAAGGCCACCAAGTACGTAGACATCGGTACCGAACGCTCGTAATGATCCCATAAATATGTGTCTAAACCGGGCCTAATTTTTAATCAGTAATATCGATATTAATATCGAAGAAACCATATTACTAGAAATGTGCAAATCAAGAGTTTTTAATCTTAAATTAATTTTATTTCTTTGTTTGAATCGTAACTTTTAATTTGTTGACACATAACTTTTAATTAACAACATCATTATTGTTGAGCAGAATTTTTTGATAATATGATAAGAAATTTTTTACGTAAGAAAAATAATATTGATTATTTTTTATCACCTCTGTTTTTAAACAGTAAAAAATATTTTTAAATTATAAACTTTTTCAATGTCAAATAATCACAATAGTATAATATATTTATTGTAGACTTTTTAAAAATTTCATGAAATAGTTAAATAATTATTATTTTAATTGCGTTACACTTTATGTCTTGCGCTAAACGACAGCTAAATTGTAAAGAAAAATCTATTCAATTAAATTCAATTGCAATCGCGGAAATTACTTCAAAAGATACGAACCAGATTTATGAAAGCGACGCAAACGGCGCCAACGCGAAAATATGACGTAGAATTACTCACACTGGCATCGGTTCCCCTTTTCTGGGCATATTCGAAATAGACGTCATGTTCCTGGGACGCGCTATGCTGATTTGGAACTTGGCTTTCAAAGCAGGTTCGTCGAAACACGGGAAAGCACGGCGCGCATCCGTCGGTTGAAACTGAGTCGTAGCAATCCATCTATAATGCAGAATCCAGATACCTTTGGCAAACAGTCAACAGAAGTCCTTGTTCGAGCTTGTACGTAAGCCAACACGCCACCGCAACAAGATTGTTCAAAGGATAATCAGTCGCTCTACTCTCTAATCAAAACACTTTGCATCGATAAGCCCAACTATGAGACAGTGTTAGAAATCAATAAATTTAGCGAAATATTTATAGTAATATCTTCTCTCTCTTATTCTTCCTTTTTAAAAAACAAATTTAAATTAATCTTTTGTTTAAAATTACGATAGCATACAACCATACTTTATTTATTTAATCAAATAGGTCAAAGTTTCAGGTTTTGATTTTTTTATTGATTTTTATCATTTATATCTTAATACATTAAAGTACGTTCTTTTTTTTTATTAATTTTTGATCCGGGTCGCTATCAAAGAAAATCGCTATCAAACTTTTATATTATCTCTAAATGCAATATAAAACAATTCCTAATTTTTTTATTATTTTAGTGCAACATTTCTTTAAATAGTACGTTTAATTAAAGCAATTAAAGCAATGAAGAACAAGTTTCAATTTACACTTGCTACGAAATTTCATTGCAACATTATTTACCTCGTCTGATTGCCAACCGTATACGAGCTTCTGTAGAAACCCTGCAGATAGTCGTTCAGATGGCCAATGAACTTGAGATGCACGACGTACTGCTTGCCTTTCCTCAACGTGTTCGATGTTCTAATCACGTGAAATTGCCTGTCGGTGTCGTTTCTCTGGTCCATGATCCCGATTACTTTGGTGCTCTTATTATTAATTGAGTACTCCCTGATACTCGTAAAACCTTCATCGATTTTCATGTCGACGGCATGTAATGTAACATTATTTGTATCCTTTGTTACATTTATTAAAATTTTTACCTAAACAGATCAGTAATATTTCTATTATATTTTTATAAGGCAGTTATAAAATTAATAATACGTTCAATTTTAAAGTGCTACGAGATTTGAATACATATGTTTTTATGCGTAAAGTTCCTAATTTTGTTTTCTTTTATAATTATTTTGCATCATTTCTGTAAATAATTTTTTTATAAACTTAGAATTTTAATACAATATAGAAAACAGATAAATTTTTATTTCGTTAATGTTGCAAAAATATTTTTTTTTTTACAGAAACGTATTTTCTACTTCATTCAATCTTATTTTACAGTCTCCATACTTGGAGAGCACGATTCATAGATTATAGATATCACGTTTCGGATTCTCGTTTGGCTATTTCCTGTCCCCTGTAAAAAAAACAACCATTTATATCATGATATAGCCAAAATCACAATTATTCAATTTAAGAGAGACATGTCATAAACCTTTATTTATCTAATCTGCGAATAAGAGCAAAGAAAGATTTAATTCTATTAATCTAATTTTAACAGCATTCTAACAAAACAAATTATTATATATTCTACACAATTTATCTTTTTCTGCAATTTAGTTACAAAATATGTTGAAAAGATATCAAGATTTTTCTATGAATAAAATAACTAAATTTCTACTGTTCCTAACGTTTCGAGTGTAATAAAGTATTTTGACAGTTATATATTCAGAAAGAATATTTGTGATGAAATACAGATCTGAAAATAATTATGTTAAATTATTAGAAAAAAATTGTATGAGATTAATTTGATTGCTAGAATGATAAAACTGTTTGCAGCAACGTGCTTGGACCTTCTGCATAATTATCCTATCTACATAATTATTTTAATGATACCTAACGTAAAATAATTTTTTGGATCTGTACATTCACTTAAATTTTTAGATGCTGCAGTAAAATTATTCTTTCCGTGTAGTTTTCGAATAACTCTACAGAAATTATTAAAGCAACTAAATTTTTAGGAAAAATAGAATCTTTTAAGAGCCGATTTTAGCATATTTCTTCTCCTATATATATATTTTACATTCTATGTAAACATTTTTAATGCAGCTGTAATAATTATAGAATTCTTTTACCTACGAAAAATTACGATATAAATGTCCTCCTTCAGTGATAATTCGAAAAATCAGAGCCAGAACAAATAGCTCGCAGTAAGTAAAAGAACAAAAACGAAACTTAACAGAGACTCGGAACGCACGTGATCTGCCTAAGCCTATTCCCCATGAATCCCGCATAATGAAAGTGAACGGTTGCGTCAATCGCTAGGTGCGTCTCTCTTTGCGTGACGATAGTAACAGCTTACGTATAGAATTGGGAATCAAGTACGTAGGCTTTCAATTCTCACTAGAAAGTACACGTTCGTTACGCAGTCAAACCGGTTTATCTGTCAATAATTTGAAATCGTAAAGAAACCTCTTATAATGTCAAAAAGAAAAAGAAATATCTTAGTAAATATTCTACATTCGTACAATATTTCGTACATAAATTCTTCACGGTCTTAAAAGATTTTAAAAGATTTTAATGAGCATTACAATTATTAAATTGCTCGTCAATTTAATTTGTGATATTCCGGCTTCAGTTAAGGATTGTGTTTCAAGATCGATGAATGCGGCGCGGAGTTCACGTGATAAAGTTTGTCCTCTGTAAACCGACGTAGGCTCTCTCATCTTCGTAATTAACCAATATAGAATATTAAAATCAGCAGATCTTAGTGCCTAATAATAAGTTCTGCGTAAATTTTTATAATCTCCAGTGCACATGAACTACGCGCCGCGTCAATCTTGAAACACAATCCAAACTACGTAATATCACAAATTACATTATCAATTAAATTGATTAATTTAATAATTCTGATGTTCATTAGCATATTAAAGAAACTGTAAAGTTGCCTAAAAAAAGACGTTCTTTTAATATATACTGATTATTGCGATAAATATTACTACATACTTCGGTAGTCGAATTGTTAAGATACTCGCACGAAATGTGGAAAGATCCAGGCAGATTCGAATCCTGGCTAAGATGTTATTTTTTGCAATAAATTCTTTACAGTCTTAAGAGATCTTAAAAAATCTTAATGAGCATCAGAATTATTAAATTGCTCGTCAATTCAATTCAATTTATTGCACAAACTGTGTTTCAAGATCGACAAATGCGACGCGGAATTCACGTGGTCTTAAGTTTGTAAAAATTATTATTACGTTCCAAGATCCGCTGTAAACCGATATAGACCCTCTCATCTTTGTATTTGACAATTATATGTAAATTAGATAAGATAATAAAAGCATATAATTCGTTTACAATTATTTCTGATGTACAATTAGCTGATTACATAAGTTTTTGAAGAAAATTGTGATAACAATATAAACATAAATAATATGTATTGCATTTGGATTATCGTTAATTACATTTATAAATTCATGCTGAAGAGTAACAACTTAGTCAAAAAGGTACATGTTCTCAAATGTAACGACCCATTCAGCACATCCAAAATCCAGACATACGATGACTTAAAGACATTTTAAAAATAGCTTTCATCAAAAACAATTTTAAGTCGTTTTTAAGACGTCTATCTGATTTTGGACATGACATTGCCTGGGAATAATTGAGATATTCAATACATATTATTTATGTTTATTTTAACTTGTTTTTTGCTTGTTGATAGACTTTACTTAAAATTATTTTATCAGATTATTTATTCTAAACATAAGAGACTAAAAATTAATTAAAATAATAAATTAATATAAATGCATCAGTTTTTATTGGTGGCCTTATTTTAATCACTACCGTTGTATATCGTTTATTTGCAAAATTTTTAATAAAATTTTTTCTTTATATTTTCTTTTTAAATCTTATTATTAATAAATAAATACAATTCTTTAACTATAAATAAATTAGAGATTTTATATAACAAAAATAGAATAGACTGCGTAATGTCAATACAACATTTTGAGTGAAAAAAATCTTTATTTAACGCGTAGCCTGAATTTATATACAAAATGTTAAATATTAATTACTTTTTTATATTTATTAAACAAAGAACTTTTATTAAATAATATTTTTTATAGATACATCCTTCAAATAAGATTTTATCTATTTTCCTTATTGCTGATACTTACCAATCCGTTTGTAAACAAAAAATTTTTTATTTGTTACACAAAATATATGTCACTGAATTGAAAAATAAATATTACCTCGCCATGAAAAGTGAAGTTGCCCTCCCATATGAAGGGTATCAGCCATAATTCGTACAAATCTGGCAGGATAGTCTTTGGTAATCTGACATCCAATTTCTTCTTCGTTGGTACCGTCGAAAGACTCCTCCCGCTCTGTAAGAATGAATCGCCACCAGAACTCGTGCATGGTTGAACCTGTTTCTCCTCGAGGCAAGGTGCAAAATGGTACACCAACAAACCGGTGACGACCAAGCTGATCAGGAAGAATGCGCCAAGAAGGAAAGCGCCACACCGAGAAATAGTGCAACCTCTTTTACGCCCGAATGTGGTTGTGTGCGCGTCCATCATCGCCAGAACCTCACGAGACTGAGTCATATCATGTGCGAGCCTGAACAAAAAATTGATATGCATACTCTTCAGTTTTACCGCTCTTTTAGTTTACGCTAATTATTACTAAGCATAGTGGATACATGAAGTAACATTATTTTTCTTTAATTATGCACGCATCGTTAATCTATATTTTTTACGTAATCTCATCGCACTTCTATATTTATTATTATACGTTATATTAAAATAATATTAATAAATCTTAAAATGGAATTTTTTACCAATTCTTATGCTATAATTTTTCTAAAAAAGATCTACTTTGTTTTGTAACCTTATTTTCTAACGTTAATTTTTATTGCTACACTTAAAGTAAAATAATAAAAATATCTATTAGTTTTTTTTTAATTTCAAGAAAGAATTGCCTCTAAGTTTATCAGTTTCGCTATTATTAAAATCAAAGTTGTGAAGTTTCCACGAAATATAAAATTGATAATTAACGATAACTTTACGTAACTTTGTTTCTTGCATAGAAATTATAGGTAAAATCATCATAATTGCTATTGTAGAAGGTCGCACACTTTAACTGATGATACATTCATATTTACACGGATCTATATGCTTGTTATTGCCTATGTCAGCAAACAAACATAAATAAGAAAAAAGAAAGGTAAAAAAAAAGAAAATGCTCAAATATAAACATTTAGTATCTTTAAGATAGAATGTAAAAGTCAAAACGTTTCAAAGATAACTCCAATACATATGATTACGATTGCTAGTGAAATGATATGCTTAGCGATAGTTTTTGCCTAACGTGAAAGAGGGCATTTATTTAAATTTCAACTACTATTTTTATACTTGTTTTTTTAAAATCTGTATTATATGTAAGGAAAGAAATACGAGATCAATATATGGGCATGAGAAAATAAAAAAAGTTAAAAACAAATAAATAATACAATATAATACAATATAAGCAAAGTGCTTTAACGATTATAGCTAGATCTTATAATTAATGCATATATTTATTTGTATAATTTTGTAAAAATTGTATAATTCAATAAATTTATAAATTATAAATATTAAACTATAAAATAAAAGCAAAGTTTATTATATTTTATGTACTTAATCTAAATTGAATCATATACTGTTTGTTTGACATATCTGGCATAGCCTCTTATTCTATTCTATTGTTATATTTATAATTAATCTGGGAAAAAATGTGTCATATATAATTATATATTTTATTATATATTACATATTATTATATAGTCATATTTAATATGTAATTATTTATATAAAGAATTTTTTTTCCAAAGTTGTCAATTTTACTTAATATTGTAATTTTTTTTTATTATCTGTGTGTTTCATGCTTTAAATAAAATAATTAAAAAAAGACTAAATAAAAGCAAAATGTTTTGTTAAATGTAATGAAATACATTATTATTGGTCTGTTTCAAACTTTACTTTCTTAAGCTCATGTCTTGACCTTATTTCTTTCATTGATTTTACTTAAATATACCTGAACCTTTATTTTTAACGTATACAAATATTTTAAAATACTTACTCAAAACATTTACATGAAATGTTACTAAATATACTTTCAACATTCTTTTCTAATATTAATGTAGAAAAATATGTAAAATTTTTAATTAAATAGAAATATTTTTTTTTAAATTACTTTATATTAAAAAAAAAACATTGTTTATATTTATACACACACACGCGCGCGCGTGTGTGTGTATATAAATATAAATAATATATGTATGTATATATGTATGTATGTATGTGCAAAAAATATTTAGAATAAATATAGTGAAAGTAAAATCAGTAATAAAAGCATTCAACATTTTACTGGACATTCTATATGAGTAATGTAACGTATTAAAATCTTGAAAAATTGTACTAATTGACAAAATAATTTCAATTTCAATCGAATGCATTCAAACAAATAACAATTTTGATGAAGATCGTTATATCGAGAAAACTTTTTGTCTCGCGTAAACCGGGTGAAGGCAACCGATTATTGAAAGTAATTTCACGTACCAAACGGTTCGAGTGAGCGTGTCAAGGAAACGCGAATGGCGTGCCTGAATTGATGTAAGGTTCTTGCACCGGCGATTTGTCGTGAAATAATCTTGCAACAATTACAACACAATCCTACGTACATTGACCGAGACAACAGCGCAACGGTTTGAATTAAAGATGGTTGTCGTACGAACCAACGAGCCGCATAAGTGAAATAAAATTGACACCATTTTCTTATAAAAATGTTTAATATACCACAGTAAACAGAATATTACTCTAAGTAAAAGAAATACATTATACTATGCGATGCTGCATAAACCATTTTGATCGTTTTAACAATACACGTATCTGTTGCAATTACGCAAAATGAGCTGCATTCTTAGGCGCGCTGTTTAATTTATATGTAAATGAAGAAATGTTGCGCTAAGCTCAGAGCAAACATTAAATATCATAGATCAAATATATATTTGGCCGCATTCCTTCCATTTGTAGACAATGTACGTTTTGCCAGTGAATTATGTACTTGTTGCACCTGTGTTTCCGCAAACGCCCGCGTGACAGTTGGCCGCGCCGATTTTGCATAATAAAGAAGATACGAGGTGTAATGTTCCGGGATGCGATGGCATCAATTTCCTTCAACGCACTGTCGCATCATGCTTCGCGCCTTCAAAAGCAAGATTTATCTATCGCATTTATGCTCGTAGGACAGAAAAGTTGATTGCAGATTTCCTGAACACTCTCGCTAGTGCCGTTGACTACAAAAGACTCTTGCATAAGAAAACGGCTCTTTGTCGTTTTTCCGGCTACGTACATCTTCTCATTATGTTTTACTCATTGTGTGATGCGATATTACTCAAGGTTGCTCAAGGTTAACATATTTTAAAGGACATTACGTATTTGTATATCTATCTTTAGAAAAATATTTTTCTCTACCGTCAAGGATAAACGAAAAAAAATATTATTAACCTGACTAAATCTTTCAACTTGATTAAATTTCTTCAGTTTAGTATTATTTAGTATTTATATATTTTGTTAAATTGAAGAACTGAAGAAATTTAATCAAATTGAAAAGTTGAGTTAAATTAATAACTTTTTTTCTCAGCGTGGAATAAATTCAATATATTAGTTAATCCCTACTGAAGCGCATTACTTTTTTCTTATAGGATGAAGTGACATTTTGATGACAGTGACCTGATAACAATAATGAAAATGACACTTAAATAAATAGGTACCAGAATATAAAAATTGCACTAACCAGGATTTTGCACCTTGGATACCTTCAATAATTTATATGTATTTTTGCATAAGTGACAGCGTTGTAGATTCGTGTACACAATTTCAATGACGTTGAAACTCTATCATAAAATCGTTATGTGTACATCAACGTAAACTGAAAGACGAGGCTCCTAAGTTTTTCACGTCGTACACCGGTAAAACCGATCGATATTGCGGAGTTCGTTTTTTCAAGGTGTTTTTGCTTCTAACCGATCGCGGTTAAACTAAACTCACACGATAGGTATCTCTCGAACTCGTGGCTCCCGTTCGGTCTTCTATCCCACGACACTTCGTACCATCGAGCGCCAATCGGAAAACAGGATCACCACATCGGCAACGAAAGCGTTCCGCTCTGCTCGATGGTTCGCGCGCAACTGCCAAGGAACAAGGCGAGATACAGCTTCGTTGCTTCCTCTCCTGGTCATCCAGGTTTCCTGGTCGTCGCCGCGAGCCGTATCGGCCATCGAGTACTTGTGTCCTTCCACCTGCGTGAACGGATCACGTGCATGCCGCCTTCCGAATTGCGGGATACCGTACGAGCGGTATCCGGCTCGTCGCGAGTGATGATCGTAACGATCGATATCGAGGAGACGGCGTGTCCCTCTCTCAAGCATACATTTGAATTAATCCAAAGCCGCTGTGTTCTGAATTAATTATATCCCACCTACTAAATTCTTTAATTAAAATCGATTTTGTTTCTATTGGTTACTTCACTTTTCCATTAAAAAAAGGAAACACGCTTTCTAACATTGCCATTAATTCATTAATATTTAATTATTCTATAAATATTTAAAAGTCCGTTAGTTCTTTTTTCTTTTAATTCTTATTTTACACAGAAATTCTACCCAGAGCCAGCACATATTACATATGTATATGATATACATAGTTTATGAAATATTTTCATAAAAACCTCTTTTAAGAAGATATTCTGAAAATATTGTTATGTATTTTTAAAAATACTCTACTTTACATAATCTAATAATATTCTCGAAGATTATTCCCACTATCACAGTAGAATAGTACATGCATAATTTAATACGGTTATCATTATATATCTGGAATACAAAATTCTACTATACACACAACTCTTGAATCTCTAAAAAATCAAATTTTTGAAGAATATTCTATAGAACACAAATAATATGAATATTCGAAGTTAAACTACAGAGAAAAATTCATATAACAATATTAAAATATTTATTTAAGAGTCTTCGCGTAGGAAGAGCTATAGAATATACAGAAATATGAAATCTTCTCTGTATACTCACGATCATAAAAATTATTTATTTAAAAAAAAAGTAATTTCTTTTTGTAAATACATAAATTTCTAATTTATTATCAATTTCCAAGTAACTAATAAAAAGAACGAAAGAAACCTGATTTACCAACTTCAATAGATGATTGGAAATCACGTATTTATAAGATAGCAATGATTTTGTGTCCTGCCGAAAAACCTTTAAAAAACAAAAACCTGATAAAGTTCAATAAACTGTGATTATTATATCAGTGATTGATAATTACTATTTAATTAACTAGTCATTAGTTACTGATGTAATAATTAGTTTATTGATACACTTATTAGTTTTTCTTTTCGAGAGAATCGTTATACGTCTGTAAATGCATACGTACGTTTAATATACGAGCAAAATATTATTGTCCAAAGAACTATATATCAATCGCACAGTCTGATATTCCCAAAAGAGCTGTTATGTTGTTTTTCATTACTTGAACTAAATGGATTACTTATTTGTAGAGTATCAATAATTCACATATTTACACTGAGCTTGCTGACCCGTTCAATAAGCACAGTACGCAATATTCGTAATGATTAATCAACCGTTGAAAGAGAAATAGATAAAGCAAAAAGTATGTTGTTTACCTTGATAAAGAAATCTTATTTTAAACAATAATTTTAAACTATTTGATGGCTGTTTACTACAAAGTTACAAGAGGATTTACACCGTATTAACACGATAATTGGTATGCGTGTGCTCATAATTATCTATCTGTATAATACGAGGCGTATTATGCGTAATAGTGATGCAGTTTGTGCAATCTTTCTTCGAAAAAATACCTCTAAAATAAATATAATACTTTGCGTATAATCAAATTTACTACATTGTGGTGCTTTTAATTAATTAATTTTAATTAATTTAATTTTATATAAACATAACATTTTTCTGTAATGTTACATTTTGAATAGTTTTATATATCATATTAAAACAATTGTGTAAAGAAGTTAATACATAAGAAAGTTTTATTTTTATTAATTTTTACTTATTACTATTTATGATTTTATATAGTGCAGTACATTCTTAATTAGATTTCTAATATATTTTGTTTAGAATATATAAAAAAAAAATTCTTGATTATTTTGTTCAAACTTATGTCCTATTGAATTTATTAATATTTGCTAAAATCTGTATTTTATCTAGTATTTGAGCAACACGTGTTCTTTCTTCTCATATTTATTATCAGTGTGTATATTTGTAGATACAATTAAATAATCAATATTTGTAATAAGAGTCACCGGCAATAGAGAAGCTACCGAAATAAATCCAAGGACACGAAGGTTTCTTCAGTTTGTGCAAACATTACGTTATACGACATCCGACAAATCTTTTGTCTATGAACACGATACGAAGTACAAACTCGAGAAAGATATATCCATATCGCGCAGTTTAGCAAGTAGCTTTTCTCAACTCGGAAGAATTCTGAACTTTTATTACGTGCAAACAAAAAGATCACAAAATTTTATCTACGGGTTTGGGCAAATCTCTTAATTGCTACTTTACTTAAGTAAACGTAGATGCATAAAAGAAAAAGATAAAGTGTCGGATAAAGTTGCAAGAATAAAATCGTAAAAAAAAATCACGAAATTGTGAAAAATTAGCATTGAAATAATAGATAATATTTAAATCATCAAAATAATTTAAAAATTTATATTGTAAAATAGATTTAAAAAAAAACAATATTTAAATCAAATTACGTATTATATTCTTTTTAATAATTAAACAAGTAAAAGATTTTTTTAACTCTAAACTGTTACTGTAAGTAAATTTTCACTCAGTTACTAATTCGAGTTTTTGTACAATTTTTGCTATTAAACTTTTGATAGTGAAATAATATTTAATAAGATCTTTTTTAATATATAGTGTTGGTTTATTTACTCTAACATCTTGCAATATAGAAAGAATTTATAAAATAAAAAGAAATCCACAAAATATTTTTAATTATGTGATGAATTTCCAGAGTAGTATTAACGTCAGAAAAATATGAATAGCATTCTAGGATTTTCTGTAATCAACAGCACATAACAGGTACATAAACTGCTTCTGTTTTACGAAATATTTAGAAAAAAATATAATTTTTTACAAGAATTATATCAAAAACTTGCGTTACATTTTAATCGATTTTTAATGATCTTCTTACTACAATGAGTGCGTAGTTGTGACGCACTATTAACAATAAAAAATAAAGATTAATATATATTTGTTTATATAGTGTTTATGCATTTTCAGTCTCATAATCATTCTGAATAACAGAGTGAATGATCTTCACAGGAAGGTTAATGGAATCGTAGGTTGCATTAACATCTGCAAAAACATCGATGAACGGTGCATCTGTGTAAACGAACAAAAAGTAGCATTATTATTTCGTCATAGCGATGTATGCCACCTGTTACAGAAATAATCGTTTTATCGTCAAGAGCAATTAAGGCTAGTCTCGTTTAAGCGACGTCGCGAATTACATGTCGCAGAGAGGCGGAAAACGGTCCCTTTAATCCGTCAATCGAAAATCGATAACTTTAGATCGGGACATCGGTCCAGTAAGTACCTAATAATCCTATAAATTACCAAGGGCGGATAATTGAGTTAGGCGAACGAGCGTCCCTAATTGATTGAAGTCATCCGCCAGCGACGCCGGCGACGGCTCGTAGCGCGCGATTTGTCTCACACGAGACCCGCGTTATTGAATCTTCCATGTGCCAATGCGCGCGCTGACGATATAAGTGCGAAAGTGAATTAACCCAGAACTCCACTTTCACAATCGTGCCATACCTCTAACGCAGAGCTACGAACTTCGTCAAGAAGCGTACAAATGCGCGAGGGGTACACAGATTACTGTTTATTCAGGACAATTTTATTATTCTTAATTCTTATTGATATTCGTTAAATTGGCTTGACAAATCTCTTCTGATCACAAACACTCCGAGAGATAATTAGCTCAAGTCTCAATTTTTCTAGCATATTTTAGGTAACTCTGGTATTTATACCGCGTAAGATTTTATGTCATAGAAGTCAGAGAATTGATTCGAATCATCACATAATATCAGGAAAATTATGAAAGAGAGAGAATTTACTAGGATATTAATAATTTTATTGAACAATGTTTAAAAAATTTACTCACTTTTGTTTTTCAAGTTGTGTGTTCCATAATCGATCTCTGGAAAAAAATATAAGAAACAAAGGTAATTTACGCGCATTTCCTTTATTATATTAATATATTGCGTTGTAATTTCAATTTTTTATTATTAACGCAATCATAGTAAATTAAATTGACGTGATAAGTAGAACAATGTATTATAATCTATGTAAAATAATTACTTTCTTTGTGGGGACTATAAAAGTTATTATTTCATGATACACGCAGGGTATAGACAAAATAAGAACACTTGCGAGATATAAACATCTGAAAAAATATACTTATTTTATTAATAAAAGATCAATCCATTACTTGTTTTTAATACAGATTTTGTCTTTTTTTTAAATAAGATCATATAATGCTTGGTCACCAATGCAACGCTATACCATTCTTCTAACAAAATACCTTTTAAGAGAAATATTGGAAGAGACAATCTGTCTTTCGTTCTGCTCTTCAAAACTGTCCACCATGACTTGATGATATTGGAGTTAGATAGTTATGTTGACTGAGAAAAACGTTGAAGTTTTGAAACAGAGAACAATTTTGGAAAATAATGTGAGAAGTAAACTTCTTCTTTTAACATAATTTATATAATTAATTTAAAGATGCTAAAGAAACTAGTATAACTTTTCATTGGTGACTATTCCAGCTTTGTATGACTTTATTTAAATACATAACAACACAACAAAGCATAATAAATTACTGGATAAATTAAATTTTCGATAGATGCGGTATATATACTGGAGTTGACCTATCTTCCTTTAGTTGAATGACCAACGCTATCCTATTGCATTCAACCGTCTCTAACCGGTAGAACAAGTCATTATTATTACGATGATTATCATGTCGCATTTAAATTCATGGAAGAAAGGCACGGTCGCTTCGTATTGGCCGGTGCACAATACTATTTTTCATTCACGTCGTTTTAGCGACATTCCTTATCGCGACGCGCCGCGTAAGCCAGGGCGAGCGAGTTTCGCTATTCCATTAGCGGTGAGGACTCTTATCAGACTGTCGTGTTTCGCCGATCGAATTCCCAAGAGAGGTTGGCACATCAAATTTCTTTCTCTCGCGAAGCTCTCGAGATCCGAATACGGGCGAATCGAAAATCCTGGAGCATGCCGGTAATTCTATACCGTGAACGGGACGAAGACACGGTCCATCTGCGCCGCGACAGAGGCTTGGGTTACCTTTCATTGTGGTGTACCCTTACGGAACGAGACACCAACGTATCCACCATTGTAATCGAGCGTGCCGCTTACGTGTGGCAACGTGTACGAAACCTGTGTGCAAACCCTCCTTCGCCGAAAATTTCTTAAGGCTTCTTCCGCCCGGATGCGCATCCTACGCGTTTCTTCCGCGACCTTATTACGTGATACAGGATGTTCGGTAATAGATACGCGATATTTTCGAAAAAATTAACATAACTTTTTCCTCTGAAGAAAAAGGTAGTTTCCGAGCATAATTAATGCAAAAAGAAATTTTTATAAGTTACTTGCTAGAAGTAAAAAAAATCTTATACTGTGTTTAACTAGATGGTCCTCCATTTTAATCATATAGTGGCTAGTAATGTTGCATCTTTGCAATGTTCACTTTCTACGCGTAGGTATATAAAATGTGTCGAGATTTATGTTTAATTACACTTAAAATTACACTTATGTTTAATTACACTAAAAATGGAAATGTAACGTGATCATTGAAATTAATCATGCATTTCGGTGGCTTTCACCATTAAAAGATTTAAACGTAAAAAATTAAAAATAAAATTACATATCGGGAAAATCTTCACTTACAATATATTTTGAAGAAAATTAGTTAAAAGAAATTGTTTTAATTATAATAAAACAATGCATATGGAAAGGCATCAATTCTATTACTATAAAAAGCGATTTACTTTTTCTTTTATCAAAGATTTTCTTAAAAAAAAAAAAAATTTTCTTGATAACTGTCTTGATAATTACCAGATGATTAACAAATATATTTAAAGTTAGGCGATATTCAACTTGGTTCCTTTTGTAAGTAAAAAAAGAACATCTACATTAATATGTTGTCACTCTACTGAAAAACAAATATTAAAAACGGACAGTCTATTCTCAAAAATACTTATATGAATGCTTGCGTATATTTATTCCTCCGCAATAGACTGCGCGTGCTTGAGAATTCAAGAACCAGATACAAAATAACAGAATGGACTAAAAACGAGCTAAAAATGGTCTGTATAAGTTATAAAAGCGGTGAATTATTTTTGAACCTACCTTGGTTTTCGAGTTATAAATGAGTAAAGAAGTTATTCGAAATATCCGTCTCGTGCGTCAACACACGCTACCATATACTTTAACATATTGCGTTCAGCATTTATTCAATCCAGGTATTCTTCGAATAGTTTTTAGATATTGTTCGTAAATAATAGATAAGACACGTCGAGACGTGTTAAGTCATACAGTAGTGTGTTGACGCACGAAATGAGCATTTCGAACATTTTTTAACCATCCATAACTTAAAAATGGAGCTATGTGTAAGACGTATCTCCATATAACGATTTTTACTTATCTTAATGTGTAGATTAACTTGAAGTATTATATGTATTCTTGAATCATCCTGTATTTATTAAATATTTAAAAAAAAAACTTGTACTAAAAAAAAAGAATTTAAACTCTTTCAAAGAATATTATAAAATATTATCGAAAAAATCAGAATAATAAATAAATCGAATTTTTGTTTTAAGTCAATAGTTTTAATTGAAGTAGATATCACATCGATAGGATTTAAAATATATAATATTTTAAATACACACACACACACACACACTCACACATTTGATGCTTATGATAAATTCATGATGAGTTTACAAATATATAAATTTATTAACTAAGTAATATTTACTTTAATTAAGTAATTTACAGTGTATATATTTCTATGTGTACACAGAGGTTTATTTTAAATAAACTGTTACTTGTACAAATAAATAAAGGGTAAATTTTTTAAGACTATTAGAACATATTCTTTGTAAAGATAATTGTTACTTAAAAAAAACTAAGTTAAATAATTTCTTCACTTTTTTTAGCACAAGAATAATATTTATTAATAATATTTATTAGTATTTTTTTGCGTGTGTGGTTTAGTCAACAAAATATTGACTTATAAGAGTTATTTAAATTTATAATGTAAAAAACAAAAAAATTAGGAAAAAATTTAATTTTAACGGTGGACATTATCTTGTTTGCCAAATACGTTTATTACCGAATATCCTGCTTATCTTCAATGTGTCTCTGTACATAACATTTTATCTGCTAAAACACATACGGTGACTACGTGTGTCACCATCTGTTTTAAATTCAAATGTCGCTAATTGCAATTTAATATCGTTGACCATGAAAACAAAATCGGAAGCAGGCCCATTTTTCTGCCTGGTGGGCAGAAAAATAAAAAAATTATCGCAGTGTATACGACGTCTCAATATTCCGCAACGAAGTTCATGAAACTGACATGAGGAAGGTCAGTTATTTATCGCAATGACAGACCACTTTGCTGAATAACTGCTCAATCGTATAGATAAACGCGTGTCGAACTGACAACTCAAAGAGGAGTAACGATGTTTTCTTCTGAGCAATTCGCCAGGCACATTACAAATAAATGCGTTCTTATGCAATATTTGTAGCACAATAATGAATCCAATGCAGCTATAATTGATCCTTCACTTAACATTATTATTATGTAAAAGAAGAAAGCGGTATCTCATCGTCCGTGTGTTATCGCTTCGTAAAAACGCGTCGAGTTCAACGTCACGAATGAAGCTGTTAATAAACCGAATGAGTTTTGCCTATCAATGCGCTAACATATGACGGTGCGGTTTAAAATGAGATTCTATTGCGGTACCACGGTTTAATGGATAACCATCGTAAGTCGTGTTGCCGAGATCCGTTTTAGATAATATACACGCGTATGCACGAGTTGGACGAGTCGCGCTGCGGAATCTTGCAGAAAGCGGTCCAAGAGTAAACACATCCAACCATCGGCGCCGAACGCGCAATACGCATACTTGCCCATTGACTAGCTGCATACCCGGTGCATTCACCCTATATCTATTCTGCCATTATCCACTTGGATTCCGTCGCCCACCCCCGCGGTTCTACTTCCGCCCGTCGCATATACTCGTAAAATAAATCGTATAATCGGATAACAAGACCTGCCTCTTCGCAGCTCGGCCGTATAACTCGCGATAACTCGATCTCGGCGCGAATCGTCTTGCCCGCGCCAACCGTGTATCGACTACCTATATCAATATTGCGTCGGAATTGCGCCGCCGCCCGTTGCAAAGCAATCGTCCCGCTATTCATGGGCGAAACATTCATGCTGAGCAACGGTGCTGCGAAGTAAATTATAACTTGATAACTGCGTCCAGAGGAAAGAGGGGATAAAAATTACAATTTGCTCGGCTTTTCTCTCCGTGGTTTTAACTGGATCAAAGAGGGTGACTTTTTTTTTTACATTTAACTGAATCGGTTAAAAACAACATAAGTCAAGTTTTGTCGGAGTGACGGCATTTCAAGGAAACCGTGTATCCTTCCTTGATTTTAAACTCCCTCAATGTTGACGAAAATTGATTTACGTTGTTCTTCACATAACTGATTAAAGGCAGGCTACCAAACAAATAATTCCATAAGCAATGGTTAGAATTCATCACCTAATAACATAGATAATAGGGGTAGCCGTAATGCTTACAGTAGCTATAATACTATCTTCTCATCTACTGATCTGTGCGATGTATACATTGCTGCTACTAAAAATTTATAGTTCACGTTAAGTGTACTATAAGTTTTAGATTTTTAGTATTGAATTCAGATATTCAGTGAATATCGGAATACAATCCTGTTGAATTCCTGTTGTTATTATGTTTCTGTTTGGATGACTTGAAAGTTGAGGCTATGTAGACTTCATTCTCGTTATTGCGGTTTATATTATTTTAGATAATTTGCAGAAGATAACCCTTTTTTTATCTAAGGTAAAGATGAAGATAATATACACTATAATAATCTAGATAAAGATAGAATAAAATTATTTTTTTATCAAGATGGATTTTATCTACCTGGATAATTTTATGTAAATAACGGAGCAAATACTGGTTCTGTATGTATATCTATTTGCGCCATTGACATTTGAGTCCTGAAAATCTCTGGGTTTTAATTACCAGAATCATCAATACTTCTTCAGTTTCTTAAACCGACATTCTTAAAGTTTCTAAATCTTTCATATGCTTAATCGCTAGTACCGTAAATCCAAGACTTTATGATGTATACGTTAAGTATAGACACATCTAATCTCTTACCGGTCGCGATAATTATCGATTCCAGTTAGTGTAATTGCCATCTCCTCGATCTCGACGTAATCGTTTCAACGGCATTTACATCAACCTCGCCCATGATGCCCGACGTTATCAGGGAACGCAAGCCCAAAGAGAGAACGAGTACTTCGACCCGTTATCAGTACTTGGCGATTACGATGTCGGTCATTGACACGGGAATCCGTTACTCGCGCTCGACGCCAGAATCCTGCCCGCTTGTGCACGAGCCAAGTAATTCGAATAAACCGACGTGAAGAAAAATAACCAACTCTAAAGCTGATGCGGGATGATGAAAACCTTCGGAGTCCACCAGTGCGCGAAGCTAATCCACCGCTTCCATTTTCAACGCGCGTCTCGCTTTTATTTCGAGCTGAGCGCCGCGAAGCCGCACTCTCGCGTAGACCCGTCCCCGCGAATCTTTGCGCTCTGCGATTTTTTAAATGCATTGTGTATAAATAAGTCTGCGGTAAACATAACTTTTCCATTATCGTAGGGTACGCGCCACTCGCGCCAGAGAGAAAGAGAGAGTGCCTCGTCGTTCCAGATTTTATCCGCTGACGGGCCGATACCGCGTTTTAACGTCCGACACGCATTCCGTCAAGCAGCCTGAAATTTTGCTCTGTTCGCACGCACATCGGCGTCTCCGCGCCTCTTCTTCCGCATCGTCTACCGGTACGCAGCAGCCGCGAGCCGGTTCGCGCGTCTCCTCTCGCGTCTCCGCGCTGCACCGACCGCCCGACCCCAGGCTCCGGTGGAATGTGTCTTTGCGCGTTCGCGGATGGCGCCGTAAAAATATTGTTATTCTACAGCCGAAGAATGCCCCACGGGCATACGTGACGAACCTCGCGGTGCCACGGGACGAACGACGCGACATATCATGCTGAATCTTTCCCTGCGCTCGCGGAACGCAGGGTACTTCAATGGAGCGCGGGCAGACTGATGACTCCGGTTAGAATTGATTGCCTGAAGAGACATCCGCCTCGAAATCGCGACGCGACTCACGTCACTCTGCGTTTTTGTGCGCGATTTGTCCAAGCCACATAAAGTTGCATACGATAAAAATTATCCTTATTACATTTTTATTTCGAATTTCCTCTCTTGCTTTAATCGATTAAACAGATGATACAAATATCTATTAATTTTCAATGCTTTTAGCGTCGACGTAGCGCGAACTATTGGCGAAAAATAATACAAATGAGAGAGAAGTCAAGTTTTTATCAAATTGATACGATATATTAAAGAATTTTATCGATTGTGAATTCTATCGTAACACGGCGTAATTTGATAACGCGGAATAAAAAAGCATTTTGTCTCGTTTCTTTTAAGCAAGAAAAAAAGAGATCGAATAAAATTAAAGGGAAAATTTTCAAGCAGATTGTGATCCACTCGACACAATTTGTAACTTCTACATAATTTAGGAATAATACTTGATGTAATAAATATTTCGTGATATTTATAACATAATTATCCATTGCTTTCTTTTACATAATATAAATGTGCAAACGCTATATATTATTTATATAACAAGTATATGATACTTTAATATGTAAAATTTAAACATTGGAATTATATAGATACTATAAAAAAAGTAATTAATGATAATCAAATGATACAAATATACTATCATCATTATTTTTGAAAAACGGTAAAATTATAACTATGACATCACTGTAACTGTCACTTTACATAAAATGTGATGAACAGAAATTATAATAAACACATAACTGTGTCGACTGAGCATTATGTCATAAATAATTATCAAATTTCTTATATTTTTTCCTGTGGTTATTATTGACATATATTTTTGTGCTTGTTAAAATTAATTTTTATAAGTGCATATAAGATAAATTATTATTCTAAGACCTTAGAAAATCAGAAAATAATAAAGTATCAAATAATACGTCGCACATCTTAAAATAAAATTTTATTTTTAACGCAATTACGCTTTATTCTGGATGCACTTTAACTGGCGCCAGAAAGAAGAAATCCGATAAGAACATCGTTGCATGGCGCCGTCTAATAAAATGTTATCGGGATAAAGCTTCAATCGCACCGTACATCTCGCTGATTTATACCGCGTTGATGTAACTACGGAATAACAATATAATTACACTCAAGTGTACATACGCGAATAATTATCAATAATGAGCGCAATGTTTGCTCATCAAACGTCAAGATGTTAAATATTTTGATTATACAAGTCGCATGTTGAATGTCACTTCGTAACACTTTAACGCAATAGCGCGGCAAGATACGTTACGCAATATCATTACGAAATTAACACATCCTACACAGTTGTTTCTTAAAGTGTCATGTTTTAAGTATGTTAAAAATCTATTTTTAAATCATTTGTTCTCCTGAAACTTTGATGAGCACTACATTTACTCGGCAGTATATCTGTTTCCTCCAGTGTGCAGTAAGAAGAGTTATTGTGTTTAAGTATTTATAAAAATAGATTCTTTTTTCTGATTAATGGTACCATTGATCATACAACGTGACGTTACCTTGTTTTACAAACGCTAAGACTTTTATTTTCTAATGCGAAACATCTCTGATAACGAACATAATTCATCTGGAGCATCAGGTATTTGGGTTATCCTAAGAGTTAATATGTTTAAGCGTTTATTAAAATGGATTTTATTTCGATAAATGGTATCATTGATCATACAATATGACGTTACTCTGTTCTACAAACGGGAAATGATATGACATTTCGTGTTTTGCAAACGCGGGAAATTTTTTTTTTGCAGCATATCTCTGATAGCGAACATAACTCATATGAAACACATCAAGTGTTTAATATATATATTTATAATTGTCGATACGCGCAAAAAATATCTGTCTAGCGCTAAAAAAAGCGATTACTCAATTTTTTTAATAATGATCATCTATACAAGAATATTTTCTTGATAATCGTCTTAAAAACATGGATAAAAATATGGATCTTTCCTATCTTGTGTAGATGTTTGGTAATAGTTTACTGCATTAATTCTAATTACTATGCAAACTCTTTTTTGGATTTGTACTGAACTCAGCGAGCAGTTGCTCCAAATCATGATTGCAGCACTTTCGAGAGCCTCCAGGGCGTTGTTCGTCCATCAGATTGAAATCACCGCTTTTTAAACCAAACTGCACACATCATACGATACAACACTTTTGTCGAAAAAAAAAATACAATTAATTTGCACGTTTTTGCAATATTTTTTTTTTAGTTAAAATTCGTAAAAAATACTATGTCGGATATGTACCTCATCCACTGTCATTTTCGCCGCTAATTAAATGCTGCTATTTAGCTTGTTAAGCTTTTTGCTAAACTGTGTGCCATTTTCAATAAATATATAACTTTAAAAAAGCGCAAAGATTATTTAAACTTTTAACTGCATAAAAATAATTTTGATTATTTATTTATACAGTTAATATTTCATAAGTTCATATATCTTTAAATCCACTATAAGTTCAAATTTATTTAACTCTTTCAGCGTAACACATACGTGACTCCGTTTTATCTTTTCTTTTTTAAATTATATCATGTATTTATTGTATTTATTTATTTATTATTAATATTGAACTTATCTATTAGTTTTCAACTATCTAAAGGTTTAATCTTGACTTTCCAATAATTATTTGTTCAATATTGTTAA